>NC_092007.1:11318641-11406141 GCF_044704955.1 Pristiophorus japonicus | reverse complement strand
GCCTCAACTGGGTTCAGCGCTCTCTCTCACTCTCTCTCTCTCTCTGCGAAGGTCGTGGGTTCAAGTCCCCGTTCCCTGACTCTGCAGACTTTCAGATCCGTCATCCCACTGCGACATTCCCCCCACCCCGCCCCCAATCCCACACCGGTGCCAGAACTGAGGGAGCGCCGTACTGCGCTGTCGGAGGGGCGGTACTGAGGGAGCGCCGCACTGTCGGAGGGGCAGTACTGAGGGAGTACCGCACTGTCGGAGGGGCGGTACTGAGGGAGCGCCGCACTGTCGGAGGGGCAGTACTGAGGGAGCGCCGCACTGTCGGAGGGGCAGTACTGAGGGAGTGCCGCACTGTTGGAGGGGCAGTACTGAGGGAGCGCCGCACTGTCGGAGGGGCAATACTGAGGGAGCGCCGCACTGTCGGAGGGGCGGTACTGAGGGAGCACCGCACTGTCGGAGGGGCAGTACTGAGCAAGCGTCGCACTGTCGGAGGGGCAGTACTGAGGGAGCGCCGCACTGTCGGAGGGGCAGTACTGAGGGAGTGCCGCACTGTCGGAGGGGCAGTACTGAGGGAGTGCCGCACTATCGGAGGGGCAGTACTGAGGGAGCGCCGCACTGTCGGAGGGGCAGTACTGAGGGAGCGCCGCACTGTCAGAGGTGCTGTATTTCGGTTGATAGCTTAAACCGAGGCCCCGTCTGCCCTCTCGGGTGGATGTAAAAGATCCCGGGGCCACTATTTGGAAGAAGAGCAGGGGGAGTTCTCCCCGGTGTCCTGGGGCCAATATTTATCCCTCAACCAACATCACTAAAACAGACGATCCGGGTCATTATCACATTGCTGTGTGTGGGTGCTTGCTGTGCGCAAATTGGCGTTTCCCACATTTCAAAAGCGACCACACTCCAAATAGTACTTCATTGGCTGTGAGGCACGTAGGGACGTCCGGTGGTCGTGAAAGTCGCTACACAAATGCAAGTCGATCGTACACTTGCAGCCGCGCCCTGGTGCCAGGAGAGGGCAGTGCTGCACCATGTCCGTGATAAGCCCTGATATTATTTGGCATTTAGTGCCATAAATCAGCTGAGGAATAAAGCTTTGGGTTTCAATAAAATCTTTCACAGGCTTAACTGAACGACTGATCCGTATTCTCCCTCGTCCCTCTTAAATCCTGCCCAAAACTCTCTTCTTTCAGACGAGACGTTAAACCCAGGTTCCGTCTGCTCTCTCGGATGGATGTAAAAGATCCCACAGCCAGTATTTGGAAGAGGGGCAGGGAGAGTTCTCCCCGGTGTTCTGGGGCCGATGTTTATCCTTCGACCAACATCACTAAAGAACTGATAATCTGAGTCATTATCTCATTGCCGTCTGTGGGAGCTTGCTGTGCGCAAATTGCCGTTTGCCACATTGCAACAGTGACCGCACTCCAAAATAAGTTCCTCATTGGCTGTGAACAACAACCTGTGTTCATATAGCTCCTTTAACGCAGTAAAACGTCCCAAGGTTCTTGACAGGAGCGATTATCGAACAATATTTGACCCCGAGCCACAGAAGGAGATATTCGGGACAGGCGACCAAAAGCTGGGGCAAAGAGATGGGTTTTAAGGAGTGTCTTGAAGGAGGAGAGAGAGAGAGGTGGAGAGGTTCAGGGAGGGAGTTCCAGAGCTTGGGGCCCAGGCAGCTGAAGGCACGGCCACCGATGGTGGAGCGATGGGAATCGGGGCGATGGGCAAGAGGGCAGAATTGGAGGAACGCAGAGATCTGGGAGGGTTAAAGGGGCTGGAGAGGGGTGTAGGGCTGGAGGAGGTTACACAGATAGAGAGGCATGTAGGGGCTGGAGGAGGTAACGGAGATAGGGAGGAGTGTAGGGGCTGGAGGAGGTTACAGAGATAGGGAGGGGTGTAGGGGCTGGAGGAGGTTACAGAAATAGGGAGGGGTGTAGGGGCTGGAGGAGGTTACAGAGATAGGGAGGGGTGTAGGGGCTGGAGGAGGTTACAGAGATAGGGAGGGGTGTAAGTGCTGGAGGAGGTTACAGAGATAGGGAGGGGTGTAGGGGCTGGAGGAGGTTACAGAGATAGGGAGGGGTGTAGGGGCTGGAGGAGGTTACAGAGATAGGGAGGGGTGTAGAGGCTGGAGGAGGTTACAGAGATAGGGAGGGGTGTAGGGGCTGGAGGAGGTTACAGAGCTAGGGAGGGGTGTAGGGGCTGGAGGAGGTTACAGAGATAGGGAGGGGTGTAGGGGCTGGAGGAGGTTACAGAGATAGGGAGGGGTGTAGGGGCTGGAGGAGGTTACAGAGATAGGGAGGGGTGTAGGGGCTGGAGGAGGTTACAGAGATAGGGAGGGGTGTAGGGGCTGGAGGAGGTTACAGAGATAGGGAGGGGTGTAGGGGCTGGAGGAGGTTACAGAGATAGGGAGGGGTGTAGGGGCTGGAGGAGGTTACAGAGATAGGGAGGGGTGTAGGGGCTGGAGGAGATTACAGAGATAGGGAGGGGTGTAGGGGCTGGAGGAGGTTACAGAGATAGGGAGGGGTGTAGGGGCTGGAGGAGGTTACAGAGATAGGGACGGGTGTAGGCGCTGGATTTGAAAACGAGGATGAGAATTTTGAAATCGAAGCGTTGTTTAACCGGGAGCCAATGTCGGTCAGTGAGCACAGGGGGTGATGGGTGAGTGGGACTCGGTGCGAGTTAGGACATGGAGCAGTGAGCGCAGGGGGTGATGGGTGAGTGGGACTCGGTGCGAGTTAGGACATGGGGCAGTGAGCACAGGGGGTGATGGGTGAGTGGGACTGGGTGTGAGTTAGGACACGGGGCAGTGAGCACAGGGGGTGATGGGTGAGCGGGACTCGGGGTGATTAGGACACGGGGCAGTGAGCACAGGGGGTGATGGGTGAGTGGGACTCGGTGCGAGTTAGGACACGGGGCAGTGAGCACAGGGGGTGATGGGTGAGCGGGACTCGGGGTGAGTTAGGACACGGGGCAGTGAGCACAGGGGGTGATGGGTGAGCGGGACTCGGGGTGAGTTAGGACACGGGGCAGTGAGCACAGGGGGTGATGGGTGAGTGGGACTGGGTGTGAGTTAGGACACGGGGCAGTGAGCACAGGGGGTGATGGGTGAGCGGGACTCGGGGTGAGTTAGGACACGGGGCAGTGAGCACAGGGGGTGATGGGTGAGTGGGACTGGGTGTGAGTTAGGACACGGGGCAGTGAGCACAGGGGGTGATGGGTGAGTGGGACTCGGGATGTGAAAGATGCAATCTGAAAGACAAGTCTTTGGTTTAATTATTTTTAGAAAAGCAATCGAGGGCAGTGTGATCCAGGCAGAGTCTGTGGGGAAAGTGGAGCGAGGCAGTCCTGGGAACAATGACAAACCGCTCAAGGCGAGGCCCAGGCTTCAAACTCGAGGAGAGGCCTAGCCTCAAACCAATTGATGTGCAGGTCCACAGATCCCTGAAGGTAGCAGGCCAGGTAGATAAGGTGGTTAAGAAGGCATACGGAATACTTGCCTTTATTAGCCGAGACATAGAATACAAGAGCAGGGAGGTTATGCTTGAACTGTATAAAACACTGGTTAGGCCACAGCTGGAGTACTGCGTCCAGTTTGGGTCACCACATTACAGGTGTGATATATTCACAGAACACAGCACACACAGCTCCGAATATGGCAGGCAGCTCTCTTGGAAGCCTCCGGAAATCTGCCTGGTTCTCTATTATTAACCCTGCATTTGTACTGTACTTTGAGAAGATCTGACCACCTGTCAGTGTTGTGAACAAATCTTCTATATTCAGCAATGTATTGGGGACATTACTCTCGAGAACCTGGTTTACGGTTACTTTATAATCACCACACAATCTTATCTTACCATCGGACTTAGGTACAACAACAATGGGTGTAGCCCAATTACATCGATCTATCTTACAAATAATGTTCTCAGTCTCTCGTCTTTTGAGTTCTTGCTCAACTTTTTCCTTGAGTGCAAATGGTACGGAACGTGGCTTGTAGTAAACCGATCCTGCGTCCTTCTGTATCCTGACACTCGCCTTGAAGCCTTGGATCGGACTGTCCATTTCGCAGAACACCTTCGGATACTCCTTGATAACCTCATCCGTTGATGAAAATCTCGCTTCCACACAGAAAATCTTACTCCAGTCCAACTTCAGTGAGCTCAACCAATTTCTTCCTAGTCAGGCAGGCTTGTCTCCTGTCACTACGATTAGAGGCAAGTTCTGAAATTGATCTTTATATTTCACCGGTACGGTGATACGACCTACCACAGGAATTTTCTCTCCCGAGTAGCCTCGCAGCTCTATCTTGGATTTCTCCAGTTGGAAATCACGCAATTTGTCGAGGTACAGTGACTCCGTGTCAATTTCCATTGGTATCTTGAATTCCGCAACATCTATGTGGATTTTGATGCTTTCCGAATCGCTGTCCGTTAACCTCATGCTCCTGATGACGTGTAACTCTAACATCTCCTCGTCCTGTTGTTGTTCTTCCATGCTATGTAGTCTCTTGGGATTTCTACTCATAGCTTTGAACGCTGGGCTCATAGCTTTGTACGCTGGTTTACCCTTCAGTCGGCATGCCTTCGCAAGATGCCCAGTCTTTCTGCAGAAGAAGCACTCTGCCTTCACGTATGGACAACTTTGAGCAATGTGTTGTCCCAGACACCTATAGCACGACTTCAACGCTCTGTTAGAATTTCCAGTTTCTGAGACTTTGGGCCCCCACCATCTTTTACTTTGAACATGCGGGTGATTTACCTCGGTTGACTGACGACCGTAATTATTATTTAATTCTCGGGAATATTGTTCGGCCATGCCCATCGACCTCGCTGTCTGACAAGCAATCTCAAAAGTCAAGTCATCCGTCATCAATAACTTCCTTCTGACCGCATCATTTTTCACCCCGCAAACAAAACGATCCTGCAATGCTCGGTTTTGAAAGTTTCCAAAATTACAGTGCATCGATAGCTTTTTTAATGCTACGATGAAATCACTGATACTTTTATCAGCCTTTTGATTCCGAATCCCGAAACGATAGCTTTCAGCAATTTCTAACGGTTTGGGGTTATATTGCTGCTCCAGCTTTGTTAAAATCTCTTTAAGCGTTGGTGTCCTTTGGCTCATCAGGCACAAGCAGATTTACAAGGGTTTCGTACAATGCCGGACCTGCCTCCGATAAGAAGGTCGCTTTCTTACGTTCCAACACAGCCCAGTTCTGGACTGCATTGTCTGGAACTTCGATTATGTTATTTGAAGTGAAATATATTTCTAGCCGATCCACATACGCTTTAAAACGTTCCCGGTCGTGTCTATATTCACCCAAATGTCCCATTACACCTGCCCTTTTAATCTCTAGCAGTTCACACCGTGTGCTATATTTTACCTTGGATTTTGTAGCTTTTTTCCAAAGACAGAAACTTCCAAAGTCTCTCTGTCGGCTGGCTGAATCCTTCACCAACAAAATTTAAGCTTTAAATCATCCGAAAAAATCCCATCTCGCCGCCAAATGTGATATATTCACAGATCACAGCAAACACACAGATCCTAACATGGCAGGCAGCTCTGTCGGAAGCCTCTGGAAATCTGCCTGGTTCTCTTTATTATTTACTCTGCACTTGCAGTACACAATACGTCCACATCCACAGTGTGGAACTACAAACATTACAGGCTTACAGACATTGTTGCTCTTGACAACCTTATCTACCTGAAGCGAGCAGGCCAGGTAGATAAGATGGATAAGAAGGCAAATGGAATACTTGCCTTTATTAGCCGAGGCATAGAATACAAGAGCAGGGGGGGTTATGCTTGAACTGTATAAAACACTGGTTAGGCCACAGCTGGAGCACTGCGTGCAGTTCTGGTCACCGCATTACAGGAAGGATGTGATTGCACTGGTGAGGGTACAGAGGAGATTTACCAGGATGTTGTACTGGAGAGGGTACAGAGGAGATTTACCAGGATGTTGCACTGGATAGGGTACAGAGGAGATTTACCAGGATGTTGCACTGGATAGGGTACAGAGGACATTTACGAGGATGTTGCACTGGAGAGGGTACAGAGGACATTTACCAGGATGTTGCACTGGAGAGGGTACAGAGGACATTTACCAGGATGTTGCACTGGAGAGGGTACAGAGGAGATTTATCAGGATGTTGCACTGGAGAGGGTACAGAGGAGATTTACCAGGATGTTGCACTAGAGAGGGTACAGAGGAGAATTACCAGGATGTTGCACTGGAGAGGGTACAGAGGACATTTACCAGGATGTTGCACTGGAGAGGGTACAGAGGAGATTTACCAGGATGTTGCACTGGAGAGGGTACAGAGGAGATTTATCAGGATGTTGCACTGGAGAGAGTACAGAGGAGAATTACCAGGATGTTGCACTGGAGAGGGTACAGAGGACATTTACCAGGATGTTGCACTGGAGAGGGTACAGAGGAGATTTATCAGGATGTTGCACTGGAGAGGGGCCGTATGGCCGACTCCTGCTCCTATTTCTTATGTTCTTATGAATCAGTCTGGTGAACCTTCGCTGCACTCCCTCAACGGCAAATATATCCTTCCTCAGGAAAGGAGACCGAAAGTGACTCTCCCATCTTCGCGGTGTCTGTCCGAGAAAGTCGGTGATTCCTCCCGATACTGCCCCCGATATGCGTGTCTCTGTGAACAGCGGCAGGCAAGAGAGTCAGGGTCTGTGGGTCAACACCGAATCTTACACTCCCAGAACGCCCAGGTTCTGCTGAAGGACTGTGTACAAGCGCAGTGCTCCGACTTAGTATCATATTGATTTGTGAATTCTCTGACAGCCTTGAAATCCATCTTTACCCGCAAATGACATTCTCAATGCTGTAGTGCGGTTACATAAGAACATAAGAAATAGGAGCAGGAGTCGGCCATACGGCCCCTCGAGCCTGCTCCACCATTTAATACGATCATGGCTGATCCGATCATGGACTCAGCTCCACTTCCCCGCCCGCTCGCAATAACCCCTTAATCTCGTATCGGTTAAGAAACTGTCTGTCTCTGCCTTAAATATATTCAATGTCCCGGCTTCCACAGCTCTCTGAGGCAGCGAATTCCACAGATTTACAACCCTCTCAGAGAAGAAATTCCTCCTCATCTCAGTTTTAAATGGGCGGCCCCTTATTCTAAGACCATGCCCCCTAGTTCTAGTCTCCCCCCATCAGTGGAAACATCCTCTCTGCATCCACCTTGTCGAGCCCCCTCATAATCTTAGACCTTTCGATAAGATCACCTCTCATTCTTCTGAATTCCAATGAGTAGAGGCCCAACCTGCTCAACCTTTCCTCATAAGTCAAACCCCTCATCCCCAGAATCAACCGAGTGAACCTTCTCTGAACTGCCTCCAAAGCAAGTATATCCTTTCGTAAATATGGAAACCAAAACTGCACGCAGTACTCCAGGTGTGGCCTCACCAATACCCTGTATAACTGTAGCAAGACTTCCCTGCTTTTATACTCCATCCCCCTTGCAATAAAGGCCAAGAAACCATTGGCCTTCCTGATCACTTGCTGTACCTGCATACTATCCCTTTTGTATTTCATGCACAAGTACCCCCAGGTCCCGCTGTACTGCAGCACTTTGCAATCTTTCTCCATTTAGATAATAACTTGCTCTTTGATTTTTTTCTGCCAAACTGCATGACCTCACACTTTCCAACATTATACTCCATCTGCCAAATTTTTGCCCACTCACTTAGCCTGTCTCTGTCCTTTTGCAGATTTTTTGTGTCCTCCTCACACATTGCTTTTCCTCCCATCTTTGTATCGTCTGCAAACTTGGCTACTTTACACTCAGTCCCTTCTTTCAAGTGGTTAATATAGATTGTAAATAGTTGGGGTCCCAGCACTGATCCCTGCGGCACCCCACTAGTTACTGATTGCCAACCCGAGAATGAACCATTTATCCCGACTCTCTGTTTTCTGTTAGTGACACAATCCTCTATCCATGCTAATATATTATCCTCAACCCCGTGAACTTTTATCTTGTGCAGTAATCTTTTATGTGGCACCTTGTCAAATGCCTTCTGGAAGTCCAAATACACCACATCCACTGGTTGGTGCATAGACCTGAACCATTCCCCTGTCTGGGACTGGACAGACTGTGTGTGTGTCTCAGTGTTCGCTCTTGTACATCGTACAGTACACAGCAGGTAAGGGAAACGATTCACTCCCGTCTGGTACTGTAAGTCTGGGAATCTCCAAAGGGTCTATCCTTTCACTAACAACAGCTCATAGAGATTGGTTCTCAAATTACATTCCTGGCCAGCCTTACATCTTTCACTGTCCATAAACCTGAGCTCATCCCTAACTCCGCTGCCCCCGTGTCCTAACTTGCACCGAGTCCCACTCACCCATCACCCCCTGTGCTCACTGACCCCGTGTCCTAACTCGCACCGAGTCCCACTCACCCATCACCCCCTGTGCTCACTACCCCGCGTCCTAACTCGCACCGAGTCCCGCTCACCCATCACCCCCTGTGCTCACTACCCCGTGTCCTAACTCGCACCGAGTCCCGCTCACCCATCACCCCCTGTGCTCACTGCCCTGTGTCCTAACTCGCACCAAGTCCCGCTCACCCATCACCCCCTGTGCTCACTACCCAGTGTCCTAACTCGCACCAAGTCCCGCTCACCCATCACCCACTGTGCTCACTGCCCCCGTGTCCTAACTCGCACCGAGTCCCACTCACCCATCACCCCCTGTGCTCACTACCCCGCGTCCTAACTCGCACCGAGTCCCGCTCACCCATCACCCCCTGTGCTCACTACCCCGTGTGCTAACTCGCACCGAGTCCCGCTCACCCATCACCCCCTGTGCTCACTGCCCCGTGTCCTAACTCGCACCAAGTCCCGCTCACCCATCACCCCCTGTGCTCACTACCCCGTGTCCTAACTCGCACCGAGTCCCGCTCACCCATCACCCCCTGTGCTCACTGCCCTGTGTCCTAACTCGCACCAAGTCCCACTCACCCATCACCCCCTGTGCTCACTGCCCCCGTGTCCTAACTCGCACCGAGTCCCGCTCACCCATCACCCCCTGTGCTCACTGCCCCGTGTCCTAACTCACACCGAGTCCCACTCACCCATCGCCCCCTGTGCTCACTGCCCCGTGTCCTAACTCACACCGAGTCCCACTCACCCATCACCCCCTGTGCTCACTGCCCCGTGTCCTAACTCGCACCGAGTCCCACTCACCCATCACCCACTGTGCTCACTGCCCCGTGTCCTAACTCGCACCGAGTCCCACTCACCCATCGACCCCTGTGCTCGCCGACCTACATTGGCTCCGCTCTGGCAATGCCTCGATTTCAAAATTCTCATTCTCATTTTCAAATCCCTTCTTGACCCCTGCCCTATCTCTGTAACCTCCTCCAGACCCTATACCCCTCCCTATCTCTGTAACCTCCTCCAGATCCTCCACCCCTCCCTATCTCTGTAACCTCCTCCAGACCCTATACCTCTCCCTATCTCTGTAACCTCCTCCAGATCCTACACCCCTCCCTATCTCTGTAACCTCCTCCAGATCCTACACCCCTCCCTATCTCTGTAACCTCCTCCAGTCCTACACACCTCCCTATCTCTGTAACCTCCTCCAGACCCTATACCCCTCCCTATCTCTGTAACCTCCTCCAGTCCTACACACCTCCCTATCTCTGTAACCTCTTCCAGCCCCTACACCCCTCCTTTTCTCTGTAACCCCCTCCAGACCCTACACTCCTCCCTATCTCTGTAACCTCCTCCAGCCCCGACAATAGTCCACGATCTCTGCACTCCTCCAATTCTGCCCTCTTGCCCATCCCCCGATTTCCATCGCTCCACCATTGTTGGCCGAGCCTCAGCTGCCTGGACCGAGAAACAGGCCATTTGGCCCAACCAGTCTGTGCCGGCATTTATGCTCCACTCGAGCCCCCTCCCGTCTTTCCCCATCTAAATCTATCACCATATCCTTCTATTCCTTTCTCCCACATATACTTGTCCAGCCTCTCCTTAAATGTATCTCTGCTATTCGCCTCGACCCCTCCCTGTGGGAGCGAGTCCCACATTCTCACCCCTCTCTGGGTAAAGACGTTTCTCCTGAATTTCCCATTGGATTTATTAGTGACTGTCGTATATTGATGGCCCCTAGTTCTGGTCTTCCCCACAGGTGGAAACATTCTCTCTGTATCCACTCTAACAAAACCTTTCAGCATTTTAAAGACCTCTATTAGCTCACTCTCAGCCTTCTTCTTCCAAGAGAAAAGAGACCCAGCCTGTTCATCCTTTCCTGATATGTATACCCTCACATTTCTGGTATCATCCTTGTAAATCTTCTCTGCACCCTCTCCAGTGCCTCTATATCCTTTTTGTAATACGGAGACCAGAACTGTGCACGGTGCTCCAAGTGTGGTCTAACCCAGGTATATGGAGACCAGAACTGTGCACAGTGCTCCAAGTGTGGTCTAACCCAGGTATATGGAGACCAGAACTGTGCACAGTGCTCCAAGTGTGGTCTAACCCAGGTATATGGAGACCAGAACTGTGCACGGTGCTCCAAGTGTGGCCTAACCCAGGTATATGGAGACCAGAACTGTGCACAGTGCTCCAAGTGAGGTCTAACCCAGGTATATGGAGACCAGAACTGTACACAGTGCTCCAAGTGTGGCCTAACCCAGGTATATGGAGACCAGAACTGTGCACAGTGCTCCCAGTGTGGTCTAACCCAGGTATATGGAGACCAGAACTGTGCACAGTGCTCCAAATGTGGTCTAAACCAGGTATATGGAGACCAGAACTGTGCACAGTGCTCCAAGTGAGGTCTAACCCAGGTATATGGAGACCAGAACTGTGCACAGTGCTCCAAGTGAGGTCTAACCCAGGTATATGGAGACCAGAACTGTGCACAGTGCTCCAAGTGTGGTCTAACCGAGGTATATGGAGACCAGAACTGTGCACCATGCTCCAAGTGTGTCTAACCCAGATATATGGAGACCAGAACTGTGCACAGTGCTCCAAGTGTGGTCTACCTTTAGCATAACTTCCGTGCTTTTCAATTCTTTACCTTTAGAAATAAACTCTAGTTCCTGGTTTGCTTTTTATATGGCCTTGCTCACTTGTGTCGCTATTTGTAGTGACCTTTTTTCCTGATGTTGGCTCCGGTGAAGCGCGCTGGGGCGTTTCAGGATGTTATAGGTGTTATATAAATGCGACTGACAGAGCTGCAGAGTGCTGTGGAGAAACTCTCTCTCAGTGTGCAGTCAATGGCTTCCACTCGAGCAGATCTGTGTGCTCTGGGGTGTGATGCCGTGTGACATGTACACCAGGGAGAGGGAGAGACGAGCGATTTCTTTATTCCGATCGAGGTTTTTCCGGGTCAAAGCTTTCCAGCAGGCATTGGTATACCACACAGCAAGTCGCGACCGCAGGCAAGGGAGAGCAGAGAGCCGGAATCCGACAAATGTCCGGACTGCCAGCTCCCATATTCGCACCACGGCAGGAAGGGTTCACATCACAAGTGTTCATGGGAGAGGCAGGACTGAAGGAGCTGGGTGCGGGGAAGGAGAGGTAACTGAGCAATAGTCCAAACTAGCCAGAGCAGAAATAAGGCTTCTCTTCACAGCCACATCAAACGCCACATCACATTAACGGTCGCCACAGTAAACCTCCCCAGCGGACAAATAAACACATCCTTCACTGGCCACAACATCAAACGCTACCGAGACATGTTACATACAGAGTAAAGCTCCCTCTACACTGTCCCATCAAACACTCCCAGGGCAGGTACAGGGGGTTAGATACAGAGTAAAGCTCCCTCTACACTGTCCCATCAAACACTCCCAGGGCAGGTACAGGGGGTTAGATACAGAGTAAAGCTCCCTCTACACTGTCCCATCAAACACTCCCAGGGCAGGTACAGGGGGTTAGATACAGAGTAAAGCTCCCTCTACACTGTCCCATCAAACACTCCCAGGGCAGGTACAGGGGGTTAGATACAGAGTAAAGCTCCCTCTACACTGTCCCATCAAACACTCCCAGGGCAGGTACAGGGGGTTAGATACAGAGTAAAGCTCCCTCTACACTGTCCCATCAAACACTCCCAGGGCAGGTACATGGGGTTAGATACAGAGTAAAGCTCCCTCTACACTGTCCCATCAAACACTCCCAGGGCAGGTACAGGGGGTTAGATACAGAGTAAAGCTCCCTCTACACTGTCCCATCAAACACTCCCAGGGCAGGTACAGGGGGTTAGATACAGAGTAAAGCTCTCTCTACACTGTCCCATCAAACACTCCCAGGGCAGGTACAGGGGGTTAGATACAGAGTAAAGCTCCCTCTACACTGTCCCATCAAACACTCCCAGGGCAGGTACAGGGGGTTAGATACAGAGTAAAGCTCTCTACACTGTCCCATCAAACACTCCCAAGGCAGGTACAGGGGGTTAGATAGGGAGTAAAGCTCCCTCGACACTGTCCCATCAAACACTCCCAAGGCAGGTACAGGGGGTTAGATAGGGAGTAAAGCTCCCTCGTCACTGTCCCATCAAACACTCCCAAGGCAGGTACAGCATGGGGTTAGATACGGAGTAAAGCTCCCTCGACACTGTCCCATCAAACACTCCCAAGGCAGGTACAGGGGGTTAGATAGGGAGTAAAGCTCCCTCGACACTGTCCCATCAAACACTCCCAAGGCAGGTACAGCATGGGGTTAGATACGGAGTAAAGCTCCCTCGACACTGTCCCATCAAACACTCCCAGGGCAGGTACAACACAGGTTAGATATAGAGTAAAGCTCCCTCTACACTGTCCCATCAAACACTTCCAGGGTAGGTACAGCACAGGGTTAGATACAGAGTAAAGCTCCCTCTACATTGTCCCATCAAACACTCCCAGGGCAGGTACAGAACGGGGTTAGATACAGAGTAAAGCTCCCTCTACACTGTCCCATCAAACACTCCCAGGGCAGGTACAACACGGGTTAGATACAGAGTAAAGCTCCCTCTACACTGTCCCATCAAACACTCCCAGGGCAGGTACAGGCGGTTAGATACAGAGTAAAACTCCCTCTACACTGTCCCATCAAACACTCCCAGGGGTTAGATACAGAGTAAAGCTCCCTGTACACAGTGTTAGTGCCATGAAACCAGTATCTGAGATCTCGCATCTGAGCAGACCAGACACACGTAGATTAAGGGTATGTGACAAGCGATTAATTGTAATGCACAGGCCTATTAGTACGATGCAGCCCTCCAATGTGACCAGGAACCCTCTTATTGCTGGATACATGATCCATAATTAAAACAAGTTCACAAGCGTTACGCAAGACAGGATCTGTAATGCCTAACAAATAACCAGTAGGCATATAAATCCAGGATAGCATAGCCATAAGCCGATTCTGTCTATGCAGAGGGAGCGCCGCACTGTCGGAGGGGCAGTACTGAGGGAGCGCCGCACTGTCGGAGGGGCAGTACTGAGGGAGTGCCGCACTGTCGGAGGGGCAGTACTGAGGCAGTGCCGCACTGTCGGAGGGGCAGTACTGAGGGAGCGCCGCACTGTCGGAGGCGCAGTACTGAGGGAGTGCCGCACTGTCGGAGGGGCAGTACTGAGGGAGCGCCGCACTGTCGGAGGCGCAGTACTGAGGGAGTGCCGCACTGTCGGAGGGGCAGTACTGAGGGAGTGCCGCACCATCGGAGGGGCAGTACTGAGGGAGTGCCGCACTGTCGGAGGGGCAGTACTGAGGGAGTGCTACACTGTCGGAGGGGCAGTACTGGGGGAGCGTTGCACTGTCGGAGGGTCAGTACTGACGGAGCATCATACTGTGCTGAGGGTGCAGCACTGAGGGAGCGCCATACTGCGCTGTCGGAAGGGCAGTACTGAGGGAGTGCCGCACTGTCGGAGGGTCAATACTGAGGGAGCGCCGCGCTGTCGGAGGGCCAGTACTAAGGGAGCGCCGCACTGTCAGAGGGGGAGTACTGAGGGAGCGCCGCACTGTTGGAGGGGCAGTGCTGAGGGAGTGACGCACTTTCGGAGGGGCAGTACTGAGGTAGTGCCGAGCCGTCAGAGGGGCAGTACTGAGGGAGCACCGCACTGTCGGAGGTGCCGTATTTTGAGATGAGACGTTAAACCGAGGCCCCATCTGCCCTCTCGGGTGGATATAAAAGATCCCATGGCCACTATTTGGAAGAAGAGCAGGGGGAGTTCTACCCGTGTCCTGGGGCAAATATTTATCCCTCAACCAACATCACCAAAAACAGATGATCTGGGTCATTATCACATTGCTGTGTGTGGGAGCTTGCTGTGCGCAAATTGGCGTTTCCCACATTACAACAGTGAGCGCACTTCAAAGAGTACTTCATTGGGTGTGAGGTGCTTTGGGACGTCCGATGGTTATGTAAGTCACTAGATAAATGCAAGTCTGTCTTCCGTACCCATGCAGGAACTCCTCCCCATTGTCCGACAGAATGTACACAAGTCCGTGATTCCACAGCTTTTGGCAGCATAGATAAGTGCAGCAACAAGACCATGCATTTATATAGTGCCTCTAACGTATTGAAACGTCCCAAAGTGTTTCACAGGAGCGATTATCAAACAGCGAGCCACACATGGAGATATCGGGGACGGGCGACCAAAAGCTGGGTCAAAGAGGGAGGCTTTTCAGAGCGTCTCGAAGGAGGAGAGAGAGGTCGAGAGGTTTAGGGAGGGAGTTCCAGAGCTTGGGGCCCATGCAGCTGAAGTCACGGCCGCCAATGGTAGAGTGATGGAAATTGGGGGGATGGGCAAGAGGGCAGAATTGGAGGAGCGCAGAGATCTCAGGGCATAAATAAGTGAGTCTCCCCATCAGGGACCCCTTTTATAGAGAGTAGAAACTTGGAAACATAGAAAGTAGGTGCAGGAGTAGGCCATTCGGCCCTTCGAGCCTACACCACCATTCAATAAGATCATGGCTGATCATTCACCTCAGTACCCCTTTCCTGCTTTCTCTCCATACCCCTTGATCCGTTTAGCCACAAGGGCCACATCTAACTCCCTCTTGAATATATCCAATGAATTGGCATCAACAACTCTCTGTGGTAGAGAATTCCACAGGTTAACAACTCTCTTGGAGTGAAGAAGTTTCTCCTCATCTCGGTCCTAAATGGCTTACCTCTTATCCTTAGACTGTGTCCCCTGGTTCTGGACTTCCACAACATCGGGAACATTCTTCCCGCATCTAACCTGTCCAGTCCCGTCAGAATTTTATACGTTTCTATGAGATCCCCTCTCATCCTTCTAAACTCCAGTGAATACAGGCCCAGTCGATCCAATCTCTCCTCATATGTCAGTCCTGCCATCCCTGGAATCAGTCTGGTGAACCTTCGCTGCACTCCCTCAATAGCAAGAATGTCCTTCCTCAGATTAGGAGACCAAAACTGAACACAATATTCCAGCTGAGGCCTCACCAAGGCCCTGTACAACTGCAGTAAGACCTCCTTGCTCCTATACTCAAATCCCCTAGCTATGAAGGCCAACATACCATTTGCCTTCTTCACCGCCAACTTGCGTGCCAACTTGCAATGACTGATGTACCATGACACCCAGGTCTCGTTGCACCTCCCTTTTCCTAATCTGTCACCATTCAGATAATATTCTGTCTTCGTATTTTTGCCACCAAAGTGGATAACCTCACATTTATCCACATTATACTGCATCTGCCATACATTTGCCCACTCACCCAACCTGTCCAAGTCACCCTGCAGCCTCTTAGCATCCTCCTCACAGCTCACACCACCACCCAGCTAGGTGTCATCTGCAAATTTTGAAATATTACACTCAATTCCTTCATCTAAATCACTGATGTATATTGTAAATAGCTGGGGTCCCAGCACTGAGCCCTGCGGCACCCCACTAGTCACTGCCTGCCATTCTGAAAAGGACCCATTTATCCCGACTCTCTGCTTTCTGCCTGCCAACCAGTTCTCTATCCACGTCAATACATTATCCCCAATACCATGTGCTTTAATTTTGCACACTAATCTCTTGTGTGGGACCTTGTCAAAAGCCTTTTGAAAGTCCAAATACACCACATCCACTGGTTCTCCCTTGTCCACTCTGCTAGTTACATCCTCAAAAAATTCTAGAAAATTTGTCAAGCATGATTTCCCTTTCATAAATCCATGCTGACTTGGACCGATCCTGTCACTGCTTTCCAAATGCGCTGCTATTTCATCTTTAACAATTGATTCCAACATTTTCCCCACAACTGATGTCAGGCTAACCGGTCTGTAATTCCATGTTTTCTCTCTCCCTCCTTTTTAGAAAGTGGTGTTACATTAGCTACCCTCCAGTCCATAGAATTGATTCAGAGTCGATAGAATGTTGGAAAATGATCACCAATGCATCCACTATTTCTAGGGCCACTTCCTTAAGTACTCTGGCATGCAGAATATCAGGCCCTCGGGAGTTATCGGCCTTCAATCCCATCAATTTCCCTAACACAATTTCCTGCCTAATAAGGATTTCCTTCAGTTCCTCCTTCTCACTAGGCCCTCAGTCCCCTAGTATTTCCGGAAGGTTATTTGTATCTTCCTTCGTGAAGACAGAACCAAAGTATTTGTTCAATTGGTCCGCCATTTCTTTGTTCCCCCATGATAAATTGACTTGATGCTGACTGCAAGGGACCTACATTTGTCTTCACTAATCTTTTTCTCTTCACATCTCTATAGAAGCTTTTACAGTCAGTTTTTATGTTCCCTGCAAGCTTCCTCTCATACTCTATTTCCCCCTCCTAATTAAACCCTTTGTCCTCCTCTGCTGAATTCTACATTTCTCCCAGTCCTCAGGTTTGCTGCTTTTTCTGGCCAATTTATATGCCTCTTCCTTGGATTTAACACTCTCCTTAATTTCTCTTGTTACCCACGGTTGAGCCACCTTCCCCGCTTTATTTTTACTCCAGACAGGGATGTACAATTGTTGAAGTTCATCCATGTGATCTTTAAATGTCTGCCATTGCCTATCCACCATCAACTCTTTCAGTATCATTTGCCAGTCTATTCTAGCCAATTCACGTCTCATACCATCAAAGTTACCTTTCCTTAAGTTCAGGACCCGAGTCTCTGAATTAACTGTGTCACTCTCCATCTTAATAAAGAATTCTACCATGTTATGGTCACTCTTCCCCAAGGGACCTCACACAACAAGATTGCTAATTAGTCCTTTCTCATTACACATCACCCAGTCTAGGATGACCAGCTCTCCCCACTCTCACCCCGCTCCCCACTCTCCCCCCGCTCCCCACCCTCCCCCCGCTCCCCACTCTCCCCCCACTCTCCCCCCACTCCCCACTCTCCCCCCGCTCCCCACTCTCCCCCCGCACCCCACCCTCCCCCCGCTCCCCACTCTCCCCCCACTCTCCCCCCGCTCCCCACTCTCCCCTCGCTCCCCACTCTCCCCCCACTCTGCCCCCACTCTCCCCCCACTCTCCCCCCGCTCCCCACTCTCCCCCCACTCTCCCCCCACTCTCCCCCCGCTCCCCACTCTCCCCCCGCTCCCCACCCTCCCCCCGCTCCCCACTCTCCCCCCACTCTCCCCCCGCTCCCCACTCTCCCCACTCTCCCCCCGCTCCCCCCGCTCCCCACCCTCCCCCCGCTCCCCACTCTCCCCCCACTCTCCCCCCGCTCCCCACTCTCCCCCCACTCCCCACTCTCCCCACCCTCCCCCCGCTCCCCACTCTCCCCCCACTCTGCCCCCACTCTCCCCCCGCTCCCCACTCTCCCCCCGCTCCCCACTCTCCCCCCACTCTCCCCCCGCTCCCCACTCTCCCCCACTCTCCCCCCGCTCCCCACTCTCCCCCCGCTCCCCACCCTCCCCCCGCTCCCCACTCTCCCCCCACTCTCCCCCCACTCCCCACTCTCCCCACCCTCCCCCCGCTCCCCACTCTCCCCCCACTCTGCCCCCACTCTCCCCCCGCTCCCCACTCTCCCCCCGCTCCCCACTCTCCCCCCACTCTGCCCCCACTCTCCCCCCGCTCCCCACTCTCCCTCTCCCACTCTCCCCCCACTCCCCCGCTCCCCACTCTCCCCCCGCTCCCCACTCTCCCCCCACTCCCCCCGCTCCCCACTCTCCCCCCACTCCCCACTCTCCCCCCACTCTCCCCCCACTCCCCACTCTCCCCCCATTCTCCCCACTCCCCACTCTCCCCCCGCTCCCCACTCTCCCCCCACTCGCCCCCCACTCCCCACTCTCCCCATGTTCCCCCCACTCTCCACCTGCTCCCCACTCTCCCCCCACTCACCACTCTCCCCCCGCTCCCCACTCTCCCCCTCTCCCCCCACTCCCCACACACTCCCCCTGCTCCCCCCACTCCCCACTCTCCCCCCACTCCCCACTCTCCCCCCTCTCCCCCCACTCCCCCCACACTTCCCCTGCTCCCCACTCTCCCCCCACTCCCCACCCTCCCCATGCTCCTCACTCTTCCCCTCTCCCCACTCTCCCCCCACTCCCCACTCTCCCCCCACTCTCCACTCTCCCCCTGCTCCCCACTCTCCCCCCACTCTCCACTCTCCCCCTGCTCCCCACTCTCCCCCCACTCACCACTCTCCCCCCACTCCCCACTCTCCCCCTCTCCCCCCACACTCCCCCTGCTCCCCACTCTCCCCCCACTCCCCACTCTCCCCCCACTCCCCGCTCCCCACTCTCCCCCTCTCCCCCCACACTCCCCCTGCTCCCCACTCTCCCCCCACTCCCACTCTCACCCCACTCCCCATCCTCCCCTCACTCTCCCTCTCCCCACTCTCCCCCCACTCCCCACTCTCCCCCCACTTCCCACTCTCCCCCACTCACCACTCTCCCCCCGCTCTCCACTCTCCCCCTCTCCCCCCACTCCCCACTCTCCCCCTGTTCCCCCCACTCACCACTCTCCCCCCACTCCCCATTCTCCCCCCACTCACCACTCTCCCCCCGCTCCCCACTCTCCCCCTCTCCCCCCACTCCCCACTCTCCCCCTGTTCCCCCCACTCTCCACTCTCCCCCTACTCCCCACTCTTCCCTCGCTCCCCACTCTCCCCCTCTCCCCCCACTCCCCCCACACTCCCCCCGCTCCCCACCCTCCCCACGCTCCTCACTCTCCCACTCTCCCCCCACTCCCCACTCTCCCCCCACTCCCCACTCTGCCCCCACTCCCCACTCTCCCCCCGTTCCCTTGCCCCACCACCCCCCGCTCCCCTCGTTCCCCCATTCCCCCCCTTCCCAGGAATCCACGCACCGAGCCCCGCTTGCTCCCGGCACGGACCTGCGACCACAGCCCGTGGGCGAGGTGTGTGAGAGAGAACTCGCCCTCCCCGCCCCGGCTAGGCCTTGCCCAGGGGCTGCCTGGGCCTTGGACCAAACAGCAGAGAGCCCATCACTGCTCTCCGGCAAAGGTTACACAGCGGAATCCGCGATCAATAGCCGGGCTATTTATTACAGATTAGACGCAGACAATGAGACGATATTGTCCTTTCTGCCTCTCACACAGTCCCTATTCTTACATTACACATCATGAATCAATCACTCAGAGAGCAGCCTATCCACCGATCATCACCGCAGGGATTTCTTCCTGATACTGTCTTCTTTTTTATTCATTCATAAGAACATTAGAAATAGGAGCAGGAGTCGGCCATTCAGCCCCTCGAGCCTGCTCCGCCATTTAATACGATCATGGCTGATCCGATCATGGACTCAGCTCCACTTCCCTGCCCGCCCTCTTAACCCCTTATCGATTAAGAAACTGTCTATTTCTGTCTTAAATATATTCAATGTCCCAGCCTCCATAGCTCTCTGGGGCAGAGAATTCCACAGATTTACAACCCTCTGAGAGAAGAAATTCCTCCTCATCTCAGTTTTAAATGGGCGGCCCCTTATTCTAAGACCATGCCCCCTAGTTCTAGTCTCCCCCATCAGTGGAAACATCCTCTCTGCATCCACCTTGTCGAGCCCCCTCATAATCTGATACGTTTCAATAAAATCACCTCTCATTCGTCTAAACTCCAATGAGTAGAGGCCCAACCTCCTCAACCTTTCCTCATAAGTCAACCCCCTCAACCCCGGAATCAACCGAGTGAACCTTCTCTGAACTGCCTCCAAAGCAAGTATATCCTTTCGTAAATATGGAAACCAAAAGATTCTGAGGGGGATTGACAGGGTAGATGCAGAGAAGGTGTTTCTCCCCCCCGGGCTGGGGAGTCTAGAACCAGGGGTCACACAGTCTCAGGATAAGGGGTCGGCCATTGAGGACTGAGATGAGGAGGAATTTCTTCACTCGGAGGGGGGGTGAATCTTTGGAATTCTCTGCCCCAGAGAGCTGTGGAGGCTGGGACATTGAATATATTTAAGGTGGAGATAGACACATTTTTTGAGCGATAAGGGAGTGAAGGGTTATGGGGAGCGGGCGGGGAAGTGGAGCTGAGTCCATGATCGGATCAGCCATGATCGTATTGAATGGCGGAGCAGGCTCGAGGGGCCGAATGCCCGACTCCTGCTCCTATTTCTGATCAATGCTCCTCCCCACCATATCACACCAAGCCACAAACAGCTCTCCGAACAAGACATGGAAACGGATTCACTCAGCTCCTCATTATTCACCCGCTAACACGCTCTATCTTCCCAATTACTTTCCCAAAAATAATACCAACCCACTGTTAACATTTTCCGATCCACTCCAGTAACCACTTGTGAAATAATGGAATTATAAGAACATAAGAACATAAGAATTAGGAACAGGAGTAGGCCATCTAGCCCCTCGAGCCTGCTCCGCCATTCAATAAGATCACGGCTGATCTGGCCGTGGACTCAGCTCCACTTACCCGCCCACTCCCCGTAACCCTTAATTCCCTTCTTGCTTAAAAATCTATCTATCTTTGACTTGAAAACATTCAATGAGCCAGCCTCAACTGCTTCCTTGGGCAGAAAATTCCACAGATTCACAACCCCCTGGGAGAAGAAATTCCTTCTCAACTCGGTTTTAATTTGGCTCCTCCGTATTTTGAGGCTGTGCCCCCTAGTTCTAGTCTCCCCCACCAATGGAAACAACCTCTCTGCCTCTATCTTGTCTATCCCTTTCATGATTTTAAATGTTTTTATAAGATCACCCCTCATCCTTCTGAACTCCAAGGAGTAAAGACCCAGTCTACTCAATCTATCATCATAAGGTAACCCCCTCATCTCCAGAATCAGCCTAGTGAATCGTCTCTGTACCCTTTCCAAAGCTAGTATATCCTTCCTTAAGTAAGGTGACCAAAACTGCACGCAGTACTCCAGGTGCGGCCTCACCAATACCCTGTACAGTTGCAGCAGGACCTCCCTGCTTTTGTGCTCCATCCCTCTCACAATGAAGGCCAACATTCCATTCGCCTTCCTGATTACCTGCTGCACCTGCAAACTAACCTTTTGGGATTCATGCACAAGGACCCCCAGGTCCCTCTGTACCGCAGCATGTTGTAATTTCTCCCCACTCAAATAATATTCCCTTTTACTGTTTTTTTTCCCCAAGGTGGATGACCTCACACTTTCTGACATTGTATTCCATCTGCCAAACCTTAGCCCATTCGCTTAACCTATCCAAATCTCCTTGCAGCCTCTCTGATCCTCTACACAACCCGCTTTCCCACTAATCTTTGTGTCATCTGCAAATTTTGTTGCACTACACTCTGTCCCCTCTTCCAGGTCATCTATGTATATTGTAAACAGTTGTGGTCCCAGCACTGATCCCTGTGGCACACCACTAACCACCGATTTCCAACCGGAAAAGGACCCATTTATCCCGACTCTCTGCTTTCTGTTCGCCAGCCAATTCTCTATCCATGCTAATACATTTCCTCTGACTCCGCGTACCTTTATCTTCTGCAGTAACCTTTTGTGTGGCACCTTATCGAATGCCTTTTGGAAATCTAAATACACCACATCCATCGGTACACCTCTATCCACCATGCTCGTTATATCCTCAAAGAATTCCAGTAAGTTAGTTAAACATGATTTCCCCTTCATGAATCCATGCTGCGTCTGCTTGATTGCACTATTCCTATCCAGATGTCCCACTATTTCTTCCTTAATGATAGTTTCAAGCATTTTCCCCACTACAGATGTTAAACTAATCGGCCTATAGTTACCTGCCTTTTGCCTGCCCCCTTTTTTAAACAGAGGCGTTACATTAGCTGCTCTCCAATCCGCTGGTACCTCCCCAGAGTCCAGAGAATTTTGGTAGATTATAACAAATGCATCTGCTATAACTTCCGCCAGCTCTTTTAATACCCTGGGATGCATTTCATCAGGACCAGGGGACTTGTCTACCTTCAGTCTCATTAGCCTGTCCAGCACTACCCCCCTAGTGATAGTGATTGTCTCAAGGTCCTCTCTTCCCACATTCCTGTGACCAGCAATTTTTGGCATGGTTTTTGTGTCTTCTACTGTGAAGACCGAAGCAAAATAATTGTTTAAGGTCTCAGCCATTTCCACATTTCCCATTATTAAATCCCCCTTTTCATCTTCTAGGGGACCAACATTTACTTTAGTCACTCTTTTCCGTTTTATATATCTGTAAAAGCTTTTACTATCTGTTTTTATGTTTTGCGCAAGTTTACCTTCGTAATCTATCTTCCCTTTCTTTATTGCTTTTTTAGTAATTCTTTGATGTTGCTTAAAATTTTCCCAATCCTCTCGTTTCCCACTAACCTTGGCCACCTTATACGCATTGGTCTTTGATTTGATACTTTCCTTTATTTCCTTGGTTATCCACGGCTGGTTATCTCTTCTCTTGCCGCCCTTATTTTTCACTGGAATATATTTTTGTTGCGCATTATGAAAGAGCTCCTTAAAAGTCCTCCACTGTTCCTCAATTGTGCCACCGTTTAGTCCTTGTTTCCAGTCTACTTTAGCCAACTCTGCCCTCATCCCACTGTAGTCCCCTTTGTTTAAGCATAGTACGCTCGTTTCTGACACAACTTCCTCATCCTCAATCTGAATTACAAATTCAACCATATTGTGATCACTCATTCCGAGAGGATCTATTACGAGGAGATCGTTTATTTTTCCTGTCTCGTTACACAGGACCAGATCCAAAATGGCTTGCTCCCTTGTAGGCTCTGTTACATACTGTTCTAAGAAACAATCCCGTATGCATTCTATGAATTCCAAGGACAGTATCAAATTGCAACCAGCAACTTGCAGATAACAAATGCGCCTCCTCCAAATCGTCTTCCAGACAGATTCGTGGCTGTGCACCAGTCCTGGTTCAGTGGATAGTCACTCACCACTGCGTCAGAAGGTCGAGGGTTCAAGTCCCACTCCAGGGACCTCAGCACATAAATCTACACTGGCACTCCCAGTGCAGTGCTGAGGGAGCGCCGTACTGCACTGTCGGAGAGGCGGTACTGAGGGAGCACTGTACTGCGCTGTCGGAGGGGCAGTGCTGAGGGAGCGCCGTACTGCGCTGTCGGAGGGGCAGTGCTGAGGGAGCGCCGTACTGCGCTGTCGGAGGGGCAGTGCTGAGGGAGCGCCGTACTGCGCTGTCGGAGGGGCGGTACTGAGGGAGCGCCGTACTGCGCTGTCGGAGAGGCGGTACTGAGGGAGCACTGTACTGCGCTGTCGGAGGGGCAGTGCTGAGGGAGCGCCGTACTGCGCTGTCGGAGGGGCAGTGCTGAGGGAGCGCCGTATTGCGCTGTCGGAGGGGCAGTGCTGAGGGAGCGCCGTACTGCGCTGTCGGAGGGGCAGTGCTGAGGGAGCGCCGCACTGCGCTGTCGGAGGGGCAGTACTGAGGGAGCGCCGCACTGTCGGAGGGGCAGTACTGAGGGAGCACCGTACTGTCGGAGGGGCAGTGCTGAGAGAATGTCGCACTGTCGGAGGGGCAGTACTGAGGGAGCGCCGCACTGTCGGAGGGGCAGTACTGAGGGAGCGTCGCACTGTCGGAGGGGCAGTACTGAGGGAGTGCCTCACTGTCGGAGGGGCAGTACTGAGGGAGTGCCTCACTGTCGGAGGGGCAGTACTGAGGGAGCGTCGCACTGTCGGAGGGGCAGTACTGAGGGAGTGTCGCACTGTCGGAGGGGCAGTACTGAGGGAGCGCCGCACTGTCGGAGGGGCAATATTGAGGGAGCACCGCACTGTCGGAGGGGCAGTACTGAGGGAGTGCCTCACTGTCGGAGGGGCAGTACTGAGGGAGTGCCTCACTGTCGGAGGGGCAGTACTGAGGGAGCGCCGCACTGTCGGAGGGGCGGTACTGAGGGAGCGCCGCACTGGATATATGTGTTCAAGTCCCTGGAGTGGAGCTTGAACCCACAACCTTCTGTCACAGCGGTGAGTACACACAGAAACTCTCGCCTCTCTCCCACGTCATGGCTTGAATCTTTCTAATTTAAGGAACACATTCTTGGATTACAGACTGAAGGGAGGTTTGGTGGTCTGTAGGACGACTGGATCAGAGCAAGGACGGGTGAAAGTTGATCTGCATTGGCAGAGTACCAACCAGCCGTGCTCACAGTCCCATCCAATGTGGTGCGAGGTTCAGTAAGTCAATCTGATCGCCCAATCAGCACAGCCCCTCCTTTCTGATCTCAACCTCTCACTTATACCCCAACTGCGTTTTGGAGTGTGCTCACTGTTGTAATGTGGGAAACGCAGCAGCCAAATTGCGCACAGCAAGCTCCCACACACAGCAATGTGATAATGACCAGATCATCTGTTTCAATGATGTTGGTTGAGGGATAAATATTGGCCCCAGGACAACGGGGAGAACTCCCCTGCTCTTCTTCCAAATAGTGGCCGTGTGATCTTTTACATCCACCTGAGGGGGCAGACGGGACCTTGGTTTAACATCTCATCCCAAAATACGGCACCTCCGACAGTGTGCCGCTCCCTCAGTACTGCTCCTCCGACAGTGCGGCGCTCCCTCAGTACTGCCCCTCCGACAGTGCGGCGCTCCCTCAGTACTGCCCCTCCGACAGTGCAGCGCTCCCTCAGTACTGCCCCTCCGACAGTGCGGCACTCCCTCAGTACTGCCCCTCCGACAGTGCGGCGCTCCCTCAGTATTGCCCCTCCGACAATGCGGCGCTCCCTCAGTACTGCCCCTCCGACAGTGCGGCGCTCCCTCAGTACCGCCCCTCCGACAGTGCGGCGCTCCCTCAGTACCGTCCCTCCGACAGTGCGGCACTCCCTCAGTACTGCCCCTCCGACAGTGCGGCACTCCCTCAGTACTGCCCCTCCGACAGTGCGGCACTCCCTCAGTACTGCTTCCCGACAGTGCGGCACTCCCTCAGTACTGCTTCCTGACAGTGCGGCACTCCCTCAGTACTGCCCCTCCGACAGTGCGGCGCTCCCTCAGTACCGTCCCTCCGACAGTGCGGCACTCCCTCAGTACTGCCCCTCCGACAGTGCGGCACTCCCTCAGTACTGCCCCTCCGACAGTGCGGGGCTCCCTCAGTACTGCCCCTCCGACAGTGCAGCGCTCCCTCAGTACTGCCCCTCCGATAGCGCAGTGCGGCGCTCCCTCAGTAGTGCCCCTCCAACATTGCAACGCTCCCTCAGGACCCCCCCTCTGACAGCGCAGTACAGTGCTCCGTCTTTGCTGACAATGAGGAGGGTCTGCCTGGGATGGTGGAAATGAAGTCTGTGGAGTGAGGGGGACTCGAACTCACGACCTTCTGACTCAGAGGCGAGAGAGAGAGCTAAACCCAGTGAGCTATGGCTGACTCTGACTGTGGTTGCAGCGTGGCTCTGGGGGATCTGTAAATCTACAGGAGACTCGATCTGCCTCGACCTGGATCTGATCAGAGCGTTTATTGAGAGAGAGATGTTTAAGCTGGGTGATTAAGGCTTAAAATTAATTAACGGTAATGCAGCAGTTACAGAGAAGGAATGAGGCTGGGAGCGACTTAGCGTCTGACAGCTTGCCCCTCTGTCTTCCCTCGCTCTCCAGGGCCAGGGGCAGAGAGTTAGTGTAATGTCTGGAAGCTTGTAATGTTTGTAGCTCCACACCGTGGATGTGGACATATTGTGTACTGCAACTGCAGGGTTAATAATAAAGAGAACCAGGCAGATTTCCGGAGGCTTTCGAGAGAGCTGCCTGCCATGTTAGGAGCTGTGTGTGCTGTGCTCTGTAAATATATCACATTTGGCGGCGAGATGGGATTTTTTCAGATGATTTAAAGCTTAAATTGGTTGGGGAAGGATTCAGCCAGCCGACAGAGAGACTTTGGAAGTTTCTGTCTTTGGAAAAAAGCTACAAAATCCGAGGTAAAATACAGCGCATGGTGTGAACATCTAGAGTTTAAAATGGCAGGTGTAATCGGACATTTGGGGGAATATAGACACGACAGGGAATGTTTTAAAGCATATGTGGATTGGTTATAAATGTATTTCACTGAAAATAACATCATCGAAGTTCCAGACAATGCAGTCCAGAACCGGGCTGTGTTGGAACGTAAGAAAGCGATCTTCTTATCGGAGGCAGGTCCGACATTGTATGACACCCATGTAAATCTGCTTGTGCCTGACGAGCCAAAGGACACAATGCTTAAAGTGATTTTAACGAAGGTGGAGCAGTACTATAACTCCAAAGAGTTAGAAATTGCTGAAAGCTATCGTTTCAGGATTCGGAATCAAAAGGCTGATAAAAGTATCAGTGATTAGATCGTAGCATTAAAAAAGCTATCGATGCACTGTAATTTTGAAAACTTTCAAAACCGAGCATTTCGGGATCGTTTTGTTTGTGGGGTGAAAAGTGATGCGATCAGAAGGAAGTTATTGACGACGGATGACTTGACTTTTGAGATTGCTTGTCAGACAGCGAGGTCGATGGGCATGGCCAAACAATATTCCCGAGAATTAAATAATGATTACGATCGTCAGTCAACCGAGGTAAATCACTTGCAGGTTCAAAGTAAAAGATGGTGGGGGCCCAAAGTCTCAAAAACTGGAAATTCTAACAGAGCATCAAAGTCGTGCTATAGGTGCCTGGGACAACACATTGCTCAAAGTTGTCCATACGTGAAGGCAGAGTGTTTCTTCTGCAGAAAGACTGGGCATCTTGCGAAGGCATGCCGACTGAAGGGTAAACCAGCTTTTAAAGCTATGAATCCAGCGTTCAAAGCTATAAATCCAGCGTTCAAAGCTATGAGTAGAAATCCCAAGAGACTACATAGCATGGAAGAACAACAACAGGACGAGGAAATGTTGGAGTTACACGTCATCAGGAGCATGAGGTTAACGGACAGCGATTCGGAAAGCATCAAAATCCACATAGATGTTGCGGGATTCAAGATACCAATGGAAATTGACACGGGTGCATCCGTGAGTGTAGTACCGGAATCGCTGTACCTTAACAAATTGCGTGATTTCCAACTGGAGAAAGCCAAGATAGAGCTGCGAGGCTACTCGGGAGAGAAAATTCCTGTGGTAGGTCGTATCACCGTACCGGTGAAATATAAAGATCAATTTCAGAACTTGCCTATAATCGTAGTGAAAGGAGACAAGCCTGCCTGACTAGGAAGAAATTGGTTGAGCTCACTGAAGCTGGATTGGAGTAAGATTTTCTGTGTGGAAGCGAGATTTTCATCAACGGAAGAGGTTATCAAGAAATATCCGAAGGTGTTCTGCGAAACAGGCAGTCCGATCCAAGGCTTCAAGGCGAGTATCAGGGTACAGAAGGACACTAGATCAGTTTACTACAAGCCACGTTCCGTACCATATGCACTCAAGGAGAAAGTTGAGCAAGAACTCAAAAGACTAGAGACTGAGAACATTATTTGTAAGATAGATCGATGCAATTGGGCTACACCCATTGTTGTTGTACCCCAGTCCGATGGTAAGGTAAGATTGTGTGGTGATTATAAAGTAACCGTAAACCAGGTTCTAGAGGGTAATGTCCCCAATACATTGCCGAATATAGAAGATTTGTTCACAACACTGACAGGTGGTCAGATCTTCTCAAAACTAGATCTTATGAGTGCCTACTTACAGCTTGAACTAGATGAGGAGTCCAAGTCATGTTTGACTATAAATACTGATCTAGGCCTATAACAGTTTAATAGGCTACCGTTTGGAGTGTCTTCCGCCCCTGCCATATTCCAAGGGGTGATGAACCAGATTTTGCAAGGTATTGAAGGGGTAGTATGTTATTTGGATGACATACTAATTTCAGCACCAAACAGGCAAATTCATAATAACATATTGAATGAAGTCCTCAAATGGCTAGAGAAGCACAGAGTACGAATGTCTGCTCGTAAGTGTGAGTTATTTAAAAACTCAGTGGAGTACTTAGGGTACAGAGTAGACAAAGATGGTTTACATCCAACCATGGAAAAATTGGATGCAATTAGAAATGCACCCACTCCCAGGAATGTCACTGAACTTTGTTCATTCTTGGGTCTTTTGAACTATTATGGGAAGTTCCTACCAAATTTGGCTACAATATTACATCCACTGAAGGAACTTTTGAAAAAACAGGTCCATTGGAAGTGGTCAAAAGAATGCGATACAGCATTCAAGGAGTGTAGAAGCAAATTGGTAGAGAGCACCATGTTAGTTCACTATGACATATCTAAGGAGATTAAGCTAGCATGTGATGCCTCTCCGTATGGAGTTGGGGCAGTGATCTCTCATGTATCACGTAGCGGGGAGGAGAGACCAATTGCTTTTGCTTCACACACTCTCAGTGCCAGTGAGAGTAATTATGCGCAAATTGAAAGGGAAGCTTTGGCATTAATTTTTGGGGTCAAGAAGTTTCTCAAATACTTGCATGGTCGTAAGTTCACCATCATTACGGACCACAAGCCCCTAACAGCAATTCTCCATCCAAAGTCCCCAGTTCCAACAATAGCTGCAGCCCGAATGCAGAGATGGGCTTTGATTTTGTCAGCATATACATATGATATTGAATACAAACGATCAGCTGATCACAGTAATGCTGATGCAATGTCTAGATTGCTTTCCCCATCACAAGTTACACCCGATAGGGAAGAAGTGTTTTATTTTTCATACATTGATGAACTGCCAGTCACAGCTGAAGAGATTGATAGAGCAACCAAACGTGACCCAGTGATGTCAAAGGTATATTGCAAATGGATGGCCAAACCAGGTAACGGACAGATACACATCCATTCTTCATTCGTCGCAATGAATTATCAGTCGATAAAGATTGTATCATTTGGGGTGCAAGAGTGGTTATACCAAATAAATTCAGGTCCAAATTATTAGGAGACCTCCATGACCAGCACCTGGGAATGTGCTTGGCCAAGAATTTTGCACGCAGTTATTTATGGTGGCCAGGTCTTGATAAAGATATAGAGTACCTCGTGAGTCAGTGTACGACTTGTCAATTGGTAAGCAAGCAACCACCACCAGTCCCATTACAGCCATGGAAATGGCCTCCCAGGGTGTGGCAAAGGCTACATATTGATTTTGCTGAGTGAGAAGGACCAACAATTGTTCATTGTGATTGATAGCCATTCGAAATGGGTTGAGGTGTTCCCAATGTAGAAAATAACAAGTAAAACATTGGACATTTTACAAAAATTATTTTCTTCATTTGGCTTCCCTGAAGAAATTGTTTCGTATAATAGACCACAATTTCGTTGTGAAGAATTTGCACAATTCACGAGCAAAAATGGTGTGAAACATACCAAGGTTCCACCATACCATCCTGCTTCGAATGGTGCAGCAGAGCGCACTGTACAAATTGTAAAACGTGCCCTCATAAAACAAATGTTAGATCCAAATCCAAGGAAACGACAGTTGTCACTGGATCACAAATTGGCTAATTTTTTGATTACATCTCGAAATACTCCTCATACAACTACTGGTAGAACACCAGCAGAGTTGTTTCTCAAACGACAGCCACGAACCAGATTCTCGTTGTTAAAGCCAAATTTGGCACAGTCCGTAGAAGAGACACCATTAAGACAGAAAGAGAATCAGGATAGAGGTAGAGTAAAAGAGAGAAGTGTGAAATTAAACCAGAAGGTGAGAGTGAAGAACCATCACCATAAATGGTTTAAGTGGTTACCAGGAAGAGTGGTGAAGATATGTGGTCCTCGCACATATTTGGTCAGATGTTTGATAATGAACAGGTTAGGTTTGTTCACATTGGTCACATTTTACCTACAGACATGGAAGGAGTTGAAGGTGGGAATGATTCAATTATTTCTGACTCATTAGATAGTTTTGATACACCAGTAGCAAATCCTAAATCCAAGGTACTGGAAACAAATCCAGGAGAGAATCAGAATGAAAGTCTGAGTCCAAGTCAGGAAAACAAAGAGCCTGAAGTTAGAGTGAGTTCAAATGAAAATCAAGGAAATTCCGTGGAGGAAAACGTTCCTCAGGATGAGCCTCGAATGAGTTTAGATTCGAGACCATGTTTGGAAGGTTCTGTTCGAGAGCGAAGGTATCCTCTTCGAAACAGAAAACAAATGGTAAAGTTAAATTTGTAAATATGGAAAAAAATAAGTTTATATCCTGTGTTATGTATAAAAATGAAAGATGTGTATCATGTTTGTTATAATAACTTCTTCATTAAGGAGGGAGAAGTGTAATGTCTGTAAGCTTATAATGTTTGTAGCTCCACACTGTGGACGTATTGTGTACTGCAAGTGCAAGGCTAATAATAAACAGAACCAGGCAGATTCCAGAGGCTTCCGAGAGAGCTGCCTGCCATGTTAGGAGCTGTGTGTGCTGTGCTCTGTGAATATATCACAGCCAGGAATTCCCCCTCGCTCTCCGGCGTGGGGGCGGAGGGGCCAGGAATCCCCCCCCCTCACCTACCCCACAGAGAGGGGGTGCAGTGTAGCAGGATCGGAGCTGTGAGGGGCCGGGCAGAGTGCGGGCGTCCGGACACTGTGACTATCGCCATGGACTTGCAGCGTGGGGGTGAGCACTGCCCAGGCACCAGGAGTCAGTCCGAACCCCGGGACCCCCCAGTCACACTCCGGGGATTCTCTGCCCGCCCTCCCTGGGGTCAGTCTGTACCCCCTACACTCAGCCCTGAATCACACCGTGCACTCTCTCTATCTCTCTCTCACTCTCTCTCGGTCTCTCTCTCTCTCTCTGTCTCTCTCTCGGTCTCTCTCTCTGTCTCTCTCTGTCTATCTCTCTCTCTCTCTCTCTCTCTCTCTGTCTCTCACTCTCTCTGTCTCTCACTCGCTCTGTCTCTCTCTCTGTCTGTCTCTCTCTCTGTCTCTCTCTCTGTCTCTCACTCTCTCTGTCTCTCTCTCTGTCTCTGTCTCTGTCTCTCACTCTCTCTCTGTCTCTCTCTGTCTATCTCTCTCTCTCTCTCTCACTCTCTCTGTCTCTGTCTCTCTCTGTTTGTCTCTCTCTCTTTCTCTCTCTCACTCTCTCTGTCTCTCACTCTCTCTCTCTCGCTCTCTCTCTCTCTCTGTCTCCTCTCTCTCTCTGTCTCCCTCTCACTCTCTCTGTCTCTCGCTCTCTGTCTCTCTCTCTTTCTCTCTCTGTCTCTCTCTCTGTCTGTCTTTCTCTCTCTCTGTCTCTCTCTCTCTCTCTGTCTCTCTCTCTGTCTGTCTTTCTCTCTCTCTCTCCCTCACTCTCTCTCTCCCTCTCTCCCTCTCTTTCTCCCTCCCTCTCTCTCCCTCCCTCTCTCTCTCCCTCCCTCCCTCTCTCTCTCTCTCTCTCTCACACGCCCTGTCTATTCTGCCCTCTGTCTGTCTCTCTCAGTGATCCTGTCTATCTCCCCTCCCCCTCCCCATGCCCCTGTCTCTCTGGCTCTGATCAGGAACCAGCGAGTGCTTCCTGTCAGCCTGTGTTATGTAATCGGTGCCGGCGATACAGCGAGCCTCCCTCACCCTTGCTGCCCGCCACAGGAGACAATGCCAGAGCTATCTGAGCCAGCGTGCCCCGTGGTGGAGGCACTGTCCGAGCCTGCGAGAGCAGACAGACGATTCACCCATCAATGTTCGGCCTTAATCGCACAGGCAGGAGACTGACGTTCCAGGCCAGCTCCCCACTCCAGGGCTCGGCAGTCACTGACGGTGCTAACATTATTCTCTGCTGTTTATTGACCAAAACCTTTGCCGTTCGATTAAACAGCTCACAGAGCAATGCCAACACCCCCAATCCCACCCCCCACCTCCCCAAACCCCCCAATCCCAGCCCCCCACCTCCCCAAAACCCCCAATCCCACACCCCACCTCCCATATCCCCCAATCCCAGCCCCCCACCTCCCCTACCCCCCCCAATCCCACACCCCACCTCCCCAAACCCCCCAATCCCACACCCCACCTCCCCATATCCCCAATCCCAGCCCCCACCTCCCCAATCCCCCCAATCCCAGCCCCCCACCTCCTGACACCCCCCAACACCACCCCCCACCTCCCCTACCCCCCCAATCCCACCCCCCACCTCCCCAAACCCCCCAATCCCACACCCCACCTCCCCATATCCCCCAAACCCAGCCCTCCACCTCCCCAAACCCCCCAATCCCACACCCCACCTCCCCAACCCCCCCAATCCCACACCCCACCTCCCCATATCCCCCAATCCCAGCCCCCACCTCCCCAATCCCAGCCCCAACCTCCCCATATCCTCCAAACCCACCCCCCACCTCCCCAATCCCACCCCCCACCTCCCCATATCCCCCAATCCCAGTCCCCCACCTCCCCAATCCCAGCCCCAACTTCCCCATATCCTCCAATCCCACCCCCCACCTCCCCACCCCCCCCAATCCCACCCCCCACCTCCCCATATCCCCCAATCCCAACCCCCACCTCCCCATATCCCCCAATCCCAACCCCCACCTCCCCATATCCTCCAATCCCACCCCCCACCTCCCCAATCCCACCCCCACCTCCCCAATCCCACCCCACACCTCCCCATATACTCCCAATCCCACCCCCCACCTCTCCAATCCCACCCCCACCTCCCCATATCCCCCAATCCCAGCCCCCCACCTCCCCAATCCCACCCCCCATCTCCCCAAACCCCCCTCAATCCCACTCACCCACCCTCTCCCCCATCCCTCAATCGCTTCTCTGCCCAGAAACACCTCTGTTGGCCCTGTGTGTGTTTTATTGCCCAGTAACTGTACAAGCCCATGCCCTACCACTGAAAGGCTTCCTCCATCTCTCCCTTGCGCTCCCAGCTCCATCGTATCTAACCTCACAGGGATTTCAAGCCTTCGCACGATCAGAACATTCAATCAGATTGATCGTCTTCAAATCTATGCTGAGCACGGGTCAATTTCCCCATTCGGTCCACAGAAATGGGCGCAACATCTCCAACACAGAAAACCCTGATGCGCAGAGTAAATCTTCATTGTTTAATCTGGTACGTTGTCAGGGACATTAAGGTCCCGTCATTATCGATATCTAGCCTTGGCTCAGTGGGTTTAACGCGCACTCTCTCTCGCACCTCTGGATCAGGTCGTGGGTCTGAGCCCCCTCTCCAGAGACTTGAGCCCCACAATCCAGGCCGACACTCCCCAGAGCCATTGCACTGTCGGAGGGGCAGTACTGAGGGAACGGCGCACTGTCGGAGGGGCAGTACTGAGGGAGTGCCGCACTGTCGGAGGGGCAGTACTGAGGGAGCGCCGTGCTGTCGGAGGGGCAGTACTGAGGGAGCACCGCACTGTCGGAGCGGCAGTACTGAGGGAGCACCGCACTGTCGGAGGTGCCGTCTTTCGGATGAAACATTAAACCGAGGCCCCGTCTGCCCTCTCAGGCGGATGTAAAAGATCCCATGGCCAGTATTCCGAAGAAGAGCAGGGAGGGGAGTTCCCCCGGTGTCCTGAGGCCAATATTTATCGCTCAACAAACATCACTAAAAAAAAACCAGATGATCTGGGTCATTATCACATTGCTGGTTGTGGGAGCTTGCTGTGCGCAAATTGGCGTTTCCTGTGACAGTGACATCACACACTCTTCCAATAAAAACACAGCTTCATTGGCTGTGGGGCGCTTTATAAAGGTGCATATAAATGGGAGTTCTCTCTCCCGCTCTCTCTCGAGTGCACATGCTGGACTGGAGCCAGAGTTTCAAGCCCTCATTGTGGCTCACTCTCGCACTGTCTCTGTGTCGCCCTTGTTCCTTTAAGCCAGCACTGACTGAGCGTGACTTGTGCCCTTCCACAAAGAAGTCAGTCATACTCTTCCCCGTGCGCTCTCCTTTTCTCCCGGTGACGTAATCTCTCGAGCTGTCCGGCGAGCTCCCTCTCTGCCTAACCCATCCTGTGACGGGGCCTATACAGGCTCAGGAACTTACAGCACGGGAGCAGGACATTGGGACCATCGTGTCCATGCCGGCCAAGAGCTACCTCCCTAATCCCACCTTCCGTAAGAACGTCAGAAATAGGAACAGGAGTCGGCCATACGGCCCCTCGAGCCTGCTCCGCCATTTAATACGATCATGGCTGATCCGATCATGGACTCAGCTCCACTTCCCCGCCCGCTCCCCATAACCCTTCACTCCCTTATCGCTCAAAAATCTGTCTATCTCCACCTTAAATATATTCAATGACCCAGCCTCCACAGCTCTCTGGGGCAGAGAATTCCACAGATTTACAACCCTCTGAGAGAAGAAATTCCTCCTCATCTCAGTTTTAAATGGGCGGCACCTTATTCTGAGACCATGCCCCCTAGTTCTAGTCTCCCCCATCAGTGGAAACATCCTCTCTGCATCCAACTTGTCAAGCCCCCTCGTAACCTTATACGTTTCCATAAGATCACCTCTCATTCTTCTGAACTCCAATGAGTAGAAGCCCAACCTCCTCAACCTTTCCTCATAAGTCAACCCCCTCATCCCCGGAATCAACCAAGTGAACCTTCTCTGAACTGCCTCCAAAGCAAGTATACCCTTTCGTAAATATGGAAACCAAAACTGCACGCAGTACTCCAGGTGTGGCCTCACCAATACCCTGTATAACTGTAGCAAGACTTCCCTGCTTTTATACTCCATCCCCTTTGCAATAAAGGCCAAGATACCATTGGCCTTCCTGATCACTTGCTGTACCTGCATACTATCCTTTTGTGTTGTGGTTATTCACAAGGACCAGCTCTCGGTCCATATCCCTGCAGGTTACAGCACTTTAAGTGCACATCCAAGTTCTTTTCCAGAACCCCACCACCGTCTGGGTGTAGAAATTTCACCTCAAATCTCCCCCCCAATTACTTTCAATCTATGCCCCCTGGTTGTTGACCCCTCTGCCAAGGGAAACAGGTCCTTCCTATCCACTCTATCCAGGCCGCTCATCATTTTATACACCTCAATCGGGTCCCCTCTCAGTCTCCTCTGGTCCAACGAAAACAACCCCTGCCTATCCAATCTTTCCTCATCGCTAAAATTCTCCAGTCCAGCTAACATCCTGGTAAATCTCCTCTGTACCCTCTCCAGCTAACATCCTGGTAAATCTCCTCTGTACCCTCTCCAGCTAACATCCTGGTAAATCTCCTCTGTACCCTCTCCAGGTGCAACATCCTGGTAAATCCCCTCGGTACCCTCTCCAGTGCAACATCCTGGTAAATCTCCTCTGTACCCTCTCCAGTGCAACATTCTGGTAAATCTCCTCTGTACCCTCTCCAGTGCAACATCCTGGTAAATCCCCTCTGTACCCTCTCCAGTGCAACATCCTGGTAAATCTCCTCTGTACCCTCTCCAGTGCAACATCCTGGTAAATCTCCTCTGTACCCTCTCCAGCGCAATCACATCTTTCCTGTAATGTGATGACCAGAACTGCACACAGTACTCCAGCTGTGGCCTAACCAGTGTTTTATACAGTTCAAGCATAACTGCTGTACCTGCCCCGGGAGTGTTTGATGGGACAGTGTAGAGGGAGCTTTACTCTGTATCTAACCCCGTGCTGTACCTGCCCTGGGAGTGTTTGATGGGACAGTGTAGAGGGAGCTTTACTCTGTATCTAACCCCGTGCTGTACCGATACCTGCCCTGGGAGTGTTTGATGGGACAGTGTAGAGGGAGCTTTACTCTGTATCTAACCCCGTGCTGTACCTGCCCTGGGAGTGTTTGATAGGACAGTGTAGAGGGAGCTTTACTCTGTATCTAACCCCGTGCTGTACCTGCCCTGGGAGTGTTTGATGGGACAGTGTAGAGGGAGCTTTACTCTGTATCTAACCCCGTGCTGTACCTGCCCTGGGAGTGTTTGATAGGACAGTGTAGAGGGAGCTTTACTCTGTATCTAACCCCGGGCTGTACCTGCCCTGGGAGTGTTTGATGGGACAGTGTAGAGGGAGCTTTACTCTGTATCTAACCCCGTGCTGTACCTGCCCTGGGAGTGTTTGATAGGACAGTGTAGAGGGAGCTTTACTCTGTATCTAACCCCCTGTACCTGCCCTGGGAGTGTTTGATGGGACAGTGTAGGGGGAGCTTTACTCTGTATCTAACCCCCTGTACCTGCCCTGGTAGTGTTTGATAGGACAGTGTAGAGGGAGCTTTACTCTGTATCTAACCCCGTGCTGTACCTGCCCTGGGAGTGTTTGATAGGACAGTGTAGAGGGAGCTTTACTCTGTATCTAACCCCGTGCTGTACCTGCCCTGGGAGTGTTTGATGGGACAGTGTAGAGGGAGCTTTACTCTGTATCTAACCCCCTGTACCTGCCCTGGGAGTGTTTGATAGGACAGTGTAGAGGGAGCTTTACTCTGTATCTAACCCCCTGTACCTGCCCTGGGAGTGTTTGATGGGACAGTGTAGAGGGAGCTTTACTCTGTATCTAACCCCGTGCTGTACCTGCCCTGGGAGTGTTTGATGGGACAGTGCAGAGGGAGCTGGGAAGAGCATATTTCAACAGGAGGATTTCATTAATCAGCCTCCCATTGCTTCAGGATTGTCTCTCATCCCCTTGCACTCAGCCGTGACTTAACAGCTTTCCACCGCGTACAAGTACATCTGATCCCTGAGCTTGTGCGCAATTATATTTTTAAATATAAGTCCCATCAATCAGAAGACCATCAGCCTCCCAATCGCAGTCACAATCCCATTCTCGCTCTGTGCCATCCGTGGCTCGGTGCAATGAGCGCTCTCTCTCTCTCGCCCGAGTCAGAAGGTCGTGGGTTCGAGTCCCCAATCCAGAGACTCGAGTCCCATAATCCCAGGCCCAACACTCAACCCAGTGTCAGCCCTGAGGGAGCGCGCACTGTCGGAGGGGCAGTGCTGAGGGAGTGCCGCACTGTCGGAGGGGCAGTATTGAGGGAGTGCTGCACTGTCGGAGGGGCAGTATTGAGGGAGTGCTGCACTGTCGGAGGGGAAGTACTGAGGGAGCGGCGCACTGTCGGAGGGGCAGTACTGAGGGAGCCCCGCATTGTCGGAGGGGCAGTACTGAGGGAGTGTCGCACTGTCGGAGGGGCAGTACTAAGGGAGTGCCGCACTGTCGGAGGGGCAGTACTGAGGGAGCGCTGCACTTTCGGAGGGGCAGAATGATACCCTGGGGCTGAAAGGGTTAAATCCCGAGGGTAGGTCACACAGACTGGGCTTGTGTTCCCTCGAGTTTAGAAGATGAAGGGACGATCTGATCGAGGGGTTTGGGACAATTGAAGGATTGTATCGGAGAGATCAGGAGAGAAACTGTTCCCTCGGGTGGGGGCAGTCCAGAACAAGGGGGGGCGTCACCTTCAAATCCGAGGCTGAATGGGCCTCCTCCTGTTCCTGTGTAACAGGCTCGAGGGGCTGAATAGGCCTCCTCCTGTTCCTGTGTAACAGGCTCGAGAGGCTGAATGGACCTCCTCCTGTTCCTGTGTAACAGGCTCGAGGGGCTGAATAGGCCTCCTCCTGTTCCTGTGTAACAGGCTCGAGGGGCTGAATGGGCCTCCTCCTGTTCCTGTGTAACAGGCTCGAGGGGCTGAATGGGGCTCCTGTTCCTGTATAACAGGCTCCAGGGGCTGAATGGGCCTCCTCCTGTTCCTGTGTAACAGGCTCGAGGGGCTGAATGGGCCTCCTCCTGTTCCTGTATAACAGGCTCCAGGGGCTGACTGGGCCTCCTCCTGTTCCTGTGTAACAGGCTCGAGGGGCTGAATGGGCCTCCTCCTGTTCCTGTGTAACAGGCTCGAGGGGCCGAATGGGCCTTCTCCTGTTCCTGTGTAACAGGCTCGAGGGGCTGAATGGGCCTCCTCCTGTTCCTGTGTAACAGGCTCGAGGGGCTGAATGGGCCTCCTCCTGTTCCTGTGTAACAGGCTCGAGGGGCTGAATGGGCCTCCTCCTGTTCCTGTATAACAGGCTCGAGGGGCTGAATGGGACTCCTCCTGTTCCTGTGTAACAGGCTCGAGGGGCTGAATGGGCCTCCTCCTGTTCCTGTGTAACAGGCTCGAGGGGCTGAATGGGCCTCCTCCTGTTCCTGTGTAACAGGCTCGAGGGGCTGAATGGGCCTCCTCCTGTTCCTGTGTAACAGGCTCGAGGGGCTGAATGGGCCTCCTCCTGTTCCTGTAAATGGAGTCTAAGCCACCTTTAGCTGAACTGATGTAGTCGGGACTTAATCAAATCTTTTGTTGAAAAGTTCATCTCCAATTTGATCCAATTTGGAGCTAATCCAGGCCCTTTGAGCTCAGGCACAATTCTCGTCAATCACACGCTGGTCAATTGCTTCCCACAGTTGAAGTTTTCGATGTCGCTCATTGGGGAATCCCATCATGCCGTGGCTCTCACTGTCACTGTTTGGATCGCTCCCTGGATAAACCCCATTCAGCTCTAAGTACCGTAGCTCAGAAACAACACAAAGGCGCATTTATATCGCGCCCTTAACGTAGTGAATTGTCCCAAGGCGCGCCACAGGAGCAATTATCAAACAAACTTTGACCCCGAGCCATACAAGGAGAGATTGGGACCGGGCGACCAAAAGCTGGGTCAAAGAGTTCAGTTTTAAGGAGCGTTTTCAAGGAGGAGAGAGAGGTAGAGAGGTGGAGAGGTTTCGGGAGGGAGTTCCAGAGCTTGGGGCCCAGGCAGCTGAAGGCACGGCCACCGATGGTGAGCGATGGAAATCGGGGGATGGGCAAGAGGGCAGAATTGGGGGAGTGCAGAGATCTTGGAGGGTTGTAGGGGCTGGAGGAGCTTACAGAGATAGGGAGGGGTTTAGGGGCTGGAGGAGGTTACAGAGATAGGGAGGGGTGTAGGGGCTGGAGGGGGTTACAGAGTTAGGGAGGGGTGTAGGGGCTGGAGGAGGTTACAGAGATAGGGAGGGGTGTAGGGGCTGGAGGAGGTTACAGAGATAGGGAGGGGTGTAGGGGCTGGAGGGGGTTACAGAGTTAGGGAGGGGTGTAGGGGCTGGAGGAGGTTACAGAGATAGGGAGCGGTGTAGGGCTGGAGGGGGTTACAGAGTTAGGGAGGGGTGTAGGGGCTGGAGGAGGTTACAGAGATAGGGAGGGGGCGAGGTCCATGGAGGGATTTGTAGCCAAGGATGAGAATTTTGAAATTGAGGCATTGTCGGACCGGGAGCCAATGTAGGTCAGCGAGCACAGGGGGTGATGGGTGAGAGGGACCCGGTGTGAGTTAGGACACTGGGGCAGTGAGCACAGGGGGTGATGGGTGAGAGGGACCCGGTGTGAGTTAGGACACGGGGGCAGTGAGCACAGGGGGTGATGGGTGAGCGGGACTCGGTGCGAGTTAGGACACGGGGCAGTGAACACAGGGGGTGATGGGTGAGAGGGACCCGGTGTGAGTTAGGACACGGGGGCAGTGAGCACAGTGGGTGATGGGTGAGTGGGACTCGGTGTGAGTTAGGACACGGGGCAGTGAGCACAGGGGGTGATGGGTGAGTGGGACTCGGTGCGAGTTAGGACATGGGGCAGTGAGCACAGGGGGTGATGGGTGAGTGGGACTGGGTGTGAGTTAGGACACTGGGCAGTGAGCACAGTGGGTGATGGGTGAGCGGGACTCGGTGCGAGTTAGGATACGGGGGCAGTGAGCACAGGGGGTGATGGGTGAGAGGGACCCGGTGCGAGTTAGGACACGGGGTCAGTGAGCACAGGGGGTGATGGGTGAGCGGGACTCGGTGCGAGTTAGGATACGGGGGCAGTGAGCACAGGGGGTGATGGGTGAGAGGGACCCGGTGCGAGTTAGGACACGGGGTCAGTGAGCACAGTGGGTGATGGGTGAGTGGGACTGGGTGTGAGTTAGGACACGGGTCAGTGAGCACAGGGGGTGATGGGTGAGTGGGACTGGGTGTGAGTTAGGACACGGGGCAGTGAGCACAGGGGGTGATGGGTGAGCGGGACTGGGTGCGAGTTAGGACACGGGGCAGTGAGCACAGGGGGTGATGGGTGAGTGGGACTGGGTGTGAGTTAGGACACGGGGTCAGTGAGCACAGGGGGTGATGGGTGAGTGGGACTCGGTGCGAGTTAGGACACGGGGGGCAGCCGAGTTTTGGATCACCTCCAGTTTACGTCGGGTAGAATGTGGGAGACCGGCTAGGAGTGCGTTGGAATGGTCAAGTCTGGAGGTAACGGAGGCAGGGATGAGGGTTTCAGCAGCGGACGAGCTGAGGCGGGGGGCGGAGACGGGCGATGTTACGGAGGGGGAAACAGGCGGGTTTCGTTACGCCGCGGGTCTGTGGCCGGAAGCTCATTTCAGGGTCAGATACATGACGGCGAGGTTGGGAACCGTCTGGTTCAGCCTCGGACAGGAGTCGGAGGGAGGGATGGAGTCAGGGGCCGGGGGGGACGGAGTTTGTGGTGGGGGAGGGGGGAACCGAGAACAATGGCTTCGGTCTTCCCGATATTCAGCTGCAGGAAATTCCTACTCAGCCAGACGGACAAACCATCGGACAAGTCAGAGACCGTGGAGGGGTTGAGAGAAGTGGGGGGTGAGGTTGGGCTGGATGTCGTCAGCGTACGTGTGGAAAGTGAGTCCGTGTTCTTGGACGGTGTCGCCAAGGGGTAAGATGTAGATGAGGAATGGGGGGTGGCGGTGGGGGGGCAAGGAGAGATCCTTGTGGGGGGCACCAGAGGTAACAGTGTGGGATATATCGGCCAGGGATGGGGGGGGGCGGGGCGGAGGGGGCGACGTAGATTCCCCAGATACCCGGGGGTTGAAAGGGTTAAATCCCGAGGACAGGCCACACAGACTGAGCTTGGGTTCCCGCGAGTTTCAGAAGGTTAAGGAGCGATCTGATCAAGGTGTTTGAGACGATTAAAGGGTTCGATCGGCGAGAGAGAGAGGGGAACTGTTTCCTCTTATCTTCAAATTAGATCGAATCCAAGATTATCTCTTTTCAATCTCCCCCGTCACCCCCCAGCTCTCTGAGGGGGGGGGGGATGTTCCAGATTCTCACTGCCCTTTGTGTTGTATATGCAGACTATAGATATACTCTCTGTGTAGTCACTGTGTGGTTGCATGAGATGGAGGCTTGTTGACCTGATGTACTGTCAATAAGGTTTACACTGTGTATATACTATGCTGGCACCACTAGAGGGCGCAACTGGTGGAGACCGGGGTTTCCTGCCCTGGTGGCAGGGCCCAGTATAAAAGGCTGCCCACCATTCTTGTGTCTCACTCTGGAGTTACGAATAAAGGACCAAGGTCACTACAGTTTGAGTACAACACATTGCCTCGTGGAATCATTCATGAGGACATTATCGACATAACAAGTGGCGACGAGAATACGGACTTTCACGCCGATCGTGGCTACCTTTGGCACACTAAAAGACTTCGCAGAGGGTGATGATTGGGATGCCTTCACGGAAAGGCTCGAGCTATATTTCGTGGCAAACGACCTGGCAGGGGAGACGGACACATTGGCGGAGAAGCACAAGGCTATACTGCTGACCAGTTGTGGGCCCGAGGTCTACCGCCTAGTCAGGGAATTGCTGGCACCCACGAAGGCCAAGGATACGACATACGATCAGCTGACTGAACTAACTTGCGACCAACTAAAAACCAAAAGAGAGCATCCCCACGAGGGCCAGGCACAGATTCTACACTCACCGAGGGCCAGGCGATTGGCAAATATGCTGCCGACCTCAGGAGACTTGCGGCACCATATGATTTTGGCACGCACCTCAACGAAGCATTTTGGGGGAAGCGAGTTCCAGATTCCCACTGCCCTTTGTGTGAAGAAGTGCTTCCTGACATCATCCCAGAACGGCCTGGCTCAAATTTTAAGGTGACACCCCGTTGATCCGGGCTTCCCCACACCAGTGGGAACAGTTTCACGATTTCCCCCCATCAACATCGACTGTGACAGAGCGACCCCAATCAGTCCCACTCCCCCCTGCTCTTTCCCCAAAGCCCCGGCACATATTCCCCTTCCAGTATTTACTCAATTCCCGGTTTGAAAGTCACTATTGAATCTGCTCCGACCGAGCTTTCAGGCATCGCGTTCCCGATCACAACAACTCGCTGCGTAAAAAACATTCTCCCCCTCTCCCCCTCTGGTTCCCTCGCCGATTATCGTCAATCTGTGTCCCTCTGGTTACCCGCCCTCCTGCCCCCGGGTAAACTTTCTCCTTATTAGGAAAAGGGGAGGTGCAACGAGACCTGGGTGTCATGGTTACATCAGTCATTGAAGGTTGGCATGCAGGTACAGCAGGCAGTGAAGAAGGCAAATGGTATGTAGGCCTTCATAGCGAGAGGATTTGAGTATAGGAGCAGGGAGGTCTTACTGCAGTTGTACAGGGCCTTGGTGAGGCCTCACCTGGAATATTGTGTTCAGTTTTGGTCTCCTAATCTGAGGAAGGACGTTCTTGCTATTGAGGGAGTGCAGCGAAGGTTCACCAGACTGATTCCTGGGATGGCAGGACTGACATATTAAGAAAGACTGGATCGACTCGGCTTATATTCACTGGAATTTAGAAGAATGAGAGGGGATCTCATCGAAACATGTAAAATTCTGACGGGATTGGACAGGTTAGATGCAGGAAGAATGTTCCCGATGTTGGGGAAGTCCAGAACCAGGGGTCACAGTCTAAGGATAAGGGGTAAGCCATTTAGGACCGAGATGAGGAGAAACTTCTTCACCCAGAGAGTGGTGAACCTGTGGAATTCTCTACCACGGAGAGTTGTTGAGGCCAGTTCGTTGGATATATTCAAAAGGGAGTTAGATGTGGCCCTTATGGCTAAAGGGATCAAGGGGTATGGAGAGAAAGCAGGAAAGGGGTACTGAAGTGAATGATCAGCCATGATCTTATTGAATGGTGGTGCAGGCTCGAAGGGCCGAATGGCCTACTGCTGCACCTATTTTCTAAGTTTCTATGTTATTTACTCCATCAAAACCCCTCGGGATTCTGAAGACCTCGATCAAATCTCCCCCTTAACCTTCACTGCTCTGAGGAGAACAATTCCAGCTTCTCCAGTCACTCCACGTAACCAAAGAACAAGGCGACTTTCAAAGCGATGTTGAGGGGGTTTCCCAGAGATCACAGCGGATTTTCCCAGAGTTCCCCCCTCTGCCCTGCTCTCGCCCCCTTAGCGTCAATATGAGAGCAGGACTGGTGCACTTAGACCCTTGTGAAGTGGATACGTTAAAATCAACCCCGTTCACAGTCCGAATCTCCATCCAATGAGACTGTTGAAAAGCTCCTCGAACTGTGGGACATCAGGCCACAGCTCATTGGGTGTCATCCTCACCTCTAGTCAGAAGGTCGTGATTCCAAGTCCCACTACACACACCCGAGCCCCATAATCCCAGGCCCGACACTCCCCCAGTGCCAGTACTGAGGGAGCGCCGTACTGCGCTGTCGGAGGGGCAGTACTGAGGGAGCGCCGTACTGCACTGTCGGAGGGGCAGTACTGAGGGAGCGCCGCACTGTCGGAGGGGCAGTACTGAGGGAGCGCCGTACTGCACTGTCGGAGGGGCAGTACTGAGGGAGCGCCGCACTGCGCTGTCGGAGGGGCGGTACTGAGGGAGCGCCGCACTGTCGGAGGAGCGGTACTGAGGGAGCCCCGCACTGTCGGAGGGGCAGTACTGAGGGAGTGCTGCGCTGTCGGAGGGGCAGTACTGAGGGAGCGCCGCACTGTCGGAGGGGCAGTACTGAGGGAGTGCTGCGCTGTCGGAGGGGCAGTACTGAGGGAGCGCCGCACTGTCGGAGGGGCAGTACTGAGGGAGCGCCGTACTGCACTGTCGGAGGGGCAGTACTGAGGGAGCGCCGCACTGCGCTGTCGGAGGGGCGGTACTGAGGGAGCGCCGCACTGTCGGAGGAGCGGTACTGAGGGAGCCCCGCACTGTCGGAGGGGCAGTACTGAGGGAGTGCTGCGCTGTCGGAGGGGCAGTACCGAGGGAGCGCCGTACTGCACTGTCGGAGGGGCAGTACTGAGGGAGCGCCGCACTGTCGGAGGAGCGGTACTGAGGGAGTGCCGTACTGTCGGAGGGGCAGTACTGAGGGAGTGCCGCACTGTCGGAGGAGCGGTACTGAGGGAGCGCCGCACTGTCGGAGGGGCAGTACCGAGGGAGCGCCGCACTGTCGGAGGGGCGGTACTGAGGGAGTGCTGCGCTGTCGGAAGGGCAGTACCGAGGGAGCGCCGCACTGTCGGAGGGGCAGTACTGAGGGAGCGCCGCACTGTCGGAGGGGCAGTATTGAGGGAGCACCGCACTGTCGGAGGGGTAGTACTGAGGGAGTGTCGCACTGTCAGAGGGGCAGTACTGAGGGAGCGCCACACTGTCGGAGGGGCAGTACTGAGGAAGTGCCGCACTGTTGGAGGGGCAGTACTGAGGGAGCACCGCACTGTCGGAGGGGCAGTACTGAGGGAGTGCCGCACTGTCGGAGGGACAGTACTGAGGGAGCGCCGCACTGTCGGAGGGACAGTACTGAGGGAGTGCCGCACTGTCGGAGGGACAGTACTGAGGGAGTGCCACACTGTCGGAGGTGGTGTATTTCGGATGAGACGTTAAACCGAGGCCCCGTCTGCCCTCTCGGGTGGATGTAAAAGATCCCGTGGCACTATTTGGAAGAAGAGCAGGGGGAGTTCTCCCCGGTGTCCTGGGGCCGATATTGATCCCTAAAGCAACATCAGTAAAAAAAAAGACACGCGATCCCAAGTCATTGTGGCACTGCTATTGGTGGGAGCTTGCTGTGCGCAAATTGGCATTTCCTGCATTGCGACAGTGACCACATTTCAACAAAAGTGCTTCATCGGCCGTGAATGGCTCAGGGATGTCCTGAGATGGTGAAGGCACTACAGAAATGCAGGTCGGGGCCATTAGAGGAGCGGCGAGCGGCAGCTATGGGCAACGTGGCAGTGTATCACGGCAGGGTACAGCGCGAGCTGGTGCAGGAGGGCGACGGCAGCGAACGGGAACGACAGCAAGTCCCAGGTCGGTAATTGGAGCGTGGGAAGGTACAGCAGGAGCAGGGAGGTTGGGGGCGAAGGAGGGGCGAGAGATTGTAGAGGGAGGTGATTGGGGCCCAGGAGAGGCGCGAGTTCGGGGCCCGGGAGAGGCGAGAGTTCGGGGGCCCAGGAGAGGCGAGAGTTCGGGGGCCCGGGAGAGGTGAGAGTTCGGGGCCCAGGAGAGGCGAGAGTTCAGGGGCCCGGAAGAGGCGAGGGTTCGGGGCCCGGGAGAGGCGAGAGTTCAGGGGCCCGGGAGAGGCGAGAGTTCAGGGGCCCGGAAGAGGCGAGAGTTCGGGGCCCGGGAGAGGTGAGAGTTCGGGGCCCAGGAGAGGCGAGAGTTCGGGGCCCGGGAGAGGCGAGAGTTCGGGGCCCGGGAGAGGCGAGAGTTCGGGGCCCGGGAGAGGCGAGAGTTCGGGGCCCGGGAGAGGCGAGAGTTCGGGGCCCGGGAGAGGCGAGAGTTCGGGGCCCGGGAGGGGCGAGAGTTCGGGGCCCGGGAGAGGCGAGAGTTCGGGGCCCGGGAGAGGCGAGAGTTCGGGGCCCGGGAGAGGCGAGAGTTCGGGGCCCGGGAGAGGCGAGAGTTCGGGGCCCGGGAGAGGCGAGAGTTCGGGGCCCGGGAGAGGCGAGAGTTCGGGGCCCGGGAGAGGCGAGAGTTCGGGGCCCGGGAGAGGTGAGAGTTCGGGGCCCGGGAGAGGCGAGAGTTCGGGGCCCGGGAGAGTCTCGGGGCCCAGGAGAATCTCGGGGCCCAGGAGAGCCGAGGGCCCAGAGGCCCAGGGCCCAGCCCACACTGTGCGATATGTTGTGTGCACTAGGTCCGTGCAGCAGAGCTGGTCTCCAGTCGTCCTGGTTAACCCTTGCCCCTGGACCGAGACCTCGCTCTGTCAAGCCCCGTGTGGTGGCTGGTGCACAACGGTCACCCCACGTTCAAACAATCCACCCACAGGCATCTTCCACCCTTCAGGATGTAGATCGGGATCTGGAATATCGGGTCCTTCATTGAAACACTCATCCCTTTCCGGCGTGGAAGCAAGTCATCCTCATTTCGAGCGACCGCCTATGACGATGATGAGAAAGGCTCTCCCTTTTTGTTTCACACCGAGCCGAGGACCAGAGCAGATGCCAGGTGGTATTGATGAGCTCCGTCTCCCCGTGACGGAGCACTTTAACTGTCGACAGTGGCTGGGGGGAGCTGATTGAATGCCATCGGGCCAATAACCAAATGGTTTAATCAGGCCGAAGTGCACTCCAAACATCACAAAGTCTTCAATCACGCTGCCCGCCCCCACCTCCAACGCCACTGGGAAAGTGCAACCGACAGCGAGCAAAATATCTGCACTGACAACGTTCGAGACTTCGTCAGTGTAACGTATTTTCTTCGTGGGTTCGGCGCTTACGAATTCCTGGCAACCCATTGCTGTTAAGATCATCATCATCATAGGCAGTCCCTCGGAATCGAGGAAGACTTGCTTCCACTCTAAGAATGAGTCCTTAGGTGGCTGAACAGTCCAATACGGGAACCACAGTCCCTGTCACAGGTGGGACAGATAGACGTTGAGGGAAGGGGAGGGTGGGACAGACAGACGTTGAGGGAAGGGGAGGGTGGGACTGGTTTGCCGCACGCTCCTTCCGCTGCCTGCGCTTGGTCTCTGCACGCTCTCGGCGACGAGACTCGAGGTGCTCAGCGCCCTCCCGGGATGCACTTCCTCCACTTAGGGCGGACTGGTCTTTGGGCCGGGGACTCCCAGGTGTCGGTGGGGATGTTGCACTTTATCAGGGAGGCTTTGAGAGTGGTCCCTTGTAACGTTTCCTCTGCCCACCTGGGGCTCGCTTGCCGTGAAGGAGTTCCGAGTAGAGCGCTCGCTTTGGGGCATGCGGACAATGTGGCCCTGCCCAGCGGAGCTGGTCGAGTGTGTGGTCAGTGCTTCGATGCTGGGGATGTTGGGCCTGGTCGAGGACGCTAACGTTGGTGCGTCTGTCCTCCCGGGGGATTTGCAAGATCTTGCGGAGACATCGTTGGTGGTATTTCTCCAGCGACTTGAGGTGTCTACTGTACACGGTCCATGTCTCTGAGCCATACAGGAGGGCGGGTATCACTGCAGCCCTGTAGACCATGAGCTTGGTGGTGGATTTGAGGGCCTGGTCTTCGAACACGCCCTTCCTCAGGAGGCCAAAGGCTGCACTGGTGCACTGGAGGCGATGTTGGATCTCGTCGTCAATGTCTGCTCTTGTTGATAAGAGGCTCCCGAGGTATGGGAAATGGTCCACGTTGTCCAGGGCCACGCCGTGGATCTTGATGACTGCTGTTAAGAACTAGTTGTTTAATTAACAGAGGTTTAATTGGTGGGATTGTGAGTTGTGAGGAGGATGCAAATACGCTGCAAGGCGATTTCGATAGGTTAAGTGAGTGGGCAAACACATGGCAGATGCATTATAACGTGGATAAATGTGACGTTATCCACTTTGGTAGGAAAACATAAAGGCAAGGTATTATTGAAATGGTGATGGCTTGGGCAGTGTCGATGTACAGAGGGACCTGGGTGACCTTGTACACCAGTCATTGAAAGCAAACATGCCGGTGCAGCAAGCAGTTAGGAAGGCAAATGGTATGTTGGCCTTCATTGCAAGAGGATTTGAGTACAGGAGTAAGGATGTCTTACTGCAGTTATACAGGGCCTTGGTGAGACCACACCTGGAGTACTGTGTACAGTTTTGGTCTCCTTACCTAAGGAAGGATATACTTGCCATAGAGGGAGTGCAGCGAAGGTTCACCATGTAAAGTCCTTACTCAATAACACAAAACCCACACAAGGCACATTCTATGGACAAGGTCACACTTTGACCTGAACCTTTATTCCAAGGACCAAGAAGTGCTGACCCTGTGTGGGACCTCCCTTTAAATAGCTGGATGACCAGGTAAGGAGTGTCTCCCACAAGTTCACCCCCTGTGGTCAAGGCGTGCATTGCTTAAGTATATACAGTATTGCAGAGGTGTTACATAGAGGTTACATACATGACATCACCTCCCCCCCCCCGCAAAGTCTTACTGGGATCATAGGTTTAGTCTTTCAGGTGGTCTACGCTCCCTCGTGGATCGCCGCAGTTGGGGCTCCGGTTGTTGGACACTGACATGAGTGTCTGTCACCTGTGGTGATTCCGGCCTGTCCGGGCTGACCGCAGGGACTGTGCATTCTTCTGATTGCTGCTCATTCACTGGTGGTGGTGTGAGCTCCATCTCATGGTCTTCTTCAGGTTCCTCCGTGTCAATGCTGAACCTGTTTTTTTACTTGGTCCAGATGCTTACGGCATATCTGACCATTGTTAAGTTTAACCACTATCACCCTATTCCCCTCTTTGTCTATTACAGTACCCTCAAGCCATTTGGGCCCCACGGCATGATTGAGGACAAATACGGTGTCATTTATTTCTGTACATCTCCCCCTTGAGTTTCAGTCATGGTACTGGTTTTGGGACTGGCGCTTGCCCTCAACTATGTCGGTCAGGACTAGGTGAATGAGGGACAACCGTGTTTTGAGTGTTTGTTTCATGAGTAGCTCAGCGGGCGGGACTCCCGTGAGCGAGTGCGGTCGGGACCTATAGGCCAGAAGGAGGCGCGATAGGCGGCATTGAAGGCAGGGTCCTTGAATCCCGAGCATGCCTTGTTTAATGATTTGGACCGCACGTTCCGCCTGGCCATTGGAGGTCGGCTTGAACGGTGCTGTCCCGACATGGTTGATGCCATTGCCCGGCATGAACTCCCGGAATTCGTAGCTCGTGAAACACGGGCCATTATCGCTAACCAGGATGTCCAGCAAGCCGTGGGTTGGAAAGACCGCACGTAGACTCTCCACAGTGGTGGATATCGTGCACGAATTCAGAATGATGCACTCGATCCATTTCGAGTACGCATCTACCACAATGAGAAACATTTTCCCATGAACGAGCCCCCGTAGTCTACGTGAATACGTGATCATGGCCTGGTGGGCCAAGGCCACGGGCTGAGCGGGGCCTCCCTGGGGGCATTACCCAGCTGGGTACACGTCGTGCACCTGCGAACACAGTATTCCAGGTCTAAGTCAATTCCAGACCACCATACATGTGACTGGGCAATGGCCTTCATCAGCACAATACCTGGGTGCTCGCTGTGGAGTTCCCTGATGAATGCCTCCCTGCCCCTCTGGGGCATGACTACCCGGCTGCCCCATAGTAGGTAGTCGGCTTGGATGGAGAGCTCATCCATCCGTCTGTGAAACGGTCTGACCTCCTCAGGACACGCTCCGTGTGCGGGCGCCCAATCCCCAGTCAGGACACATTTCTTAATCAGGGATAGGAGGGGATTTCTGTTTGCCCAGATTTTGATCTGGCGGGCTGTGATGGGGGAGCCTGCGCTGTCAAAGGCATCGACAGCCATGACCTTCTCAGCGCTTTGCTCTACTGCCCCCTCAGTGGTGGCCAGTGGGAGCCTGCTGAGCGCGTCAGCGCAATTTTCGGTGCCGGGCCGGTGCCAGATGGTAAGCAGCTAGCGTGAGAGCCCATCGCTGTGTGCGAGCTGATGCGTTGGCATTGACAGCCTTGCTGTCTGACAACAGGGATATTAACGGCTTGTGGTCCGTTTCTAATTCGAACCTCCTACCAAAAAGGTACCGATGCGTTTCTTTTACACCATAGACACATGCGAGTGCTTCCTTCTCAACCATCCCATATCCCTGTTCTTCTTGGGAGAGCGACCTGGAGGCATAAGCCACAGGTTGTAGTTGGCCCTCAGCATTACCTTGCTGCAACACGCACCCAACCCCATAGGACGATGCATCATATGTCAGAACCAATTTCTTACGGGGGTCGTACAGGGTCAACAACTTGTTTGAACAAAGTAGGTTCCGCGCCCGACTGAAAGCCCGTTCTTGACAGTCCCCCCAAAACCAATCGCATCCCTTACACAGGAGCACGTGAACCGGCTCCAACAACGTGCTTAAGTTCGACAGAAAGTTCCCGAAATAGTTCAACAGTCCCAGAAATGAACGCAACTCCGATGTGTTGCCGGGCCTGGGTGCTCGTCGAATCGCCTCTGTTTTGGATTCGGTGAGCCGAATCCCATCTGCAGCAACCCTCCTGCCCAGGAACTCAACCTCAGGAGCCAAAAACACACATTTAGACTTCTTGAGTCGCAGGTCTACCCAGTCCAGTCAGCGTAGCACCTCCTCCAGGTTGTGGAGGTGTTCCTCGGTGTCTCGATCTGTGATGAGGATGTCGTCCTGGAATACGATCGCTCCAGGAATGGAATTAAGCAGGCTTTCCATGTTTCTTTGAAAAATCGCGGCCGCTGATCGAATGCCAAACGGGCACCTGTTATAAACGAACAGTCCCTTGTGCGTGGTGATGGTGGTAAGTAGTTTAGATTCGTTGACCAGTTCTTGGGTCATGTAGGCTGAAGTGAGATCCAACTTGGTGAACAGCTTGCCGCCTGCCAGCGTGGTGAAAAGATCCTCCGCTCTCGGGAACGGGTATTGGTCTTGTAGGGACACCCGATTGATAGTGGCCTTGTAGTCGCCACAGATCCAGACAGAACGATCCACTTTTAGGACGGGAACGATGGGGCTCGCCCAGTCGCTGAATTCAACGGGTGAGGTGATGCCCTCTCTCAGCAAACGGTCCAATTCGCTCTCAATTTTCTCCCGCATCACATACAGCACTGCTCTGGCTTTGTGGTGCACTGGTCTGGCATCCGGGGTGATGCGTATCACTACTTTGGCACCTTTGAACGTCCCGACGCCAGGTTGGAATAGTGACTCAAATTGTTGTAGGACTTGTGAGCACAAACTTCGCTCCACAGATGACATTGCGTGCACATCCCCCCATTTCCAGCTCATCTCAGCTAACCAGCTCCTTCCCAACAGTGCGGGACCATTGCCCGGGACAATCCAGAGTGGCAGCCGGTTCACTGATCCATTGTGTGTGACCGCCAACATTGCACTGCCCAGCACTGGAATGATTTCTTTGGTATCCATCCGTAGTTGTGTCTCAATGCGTTCTAGTTTGGGTCTACTGGCTTTGTGTGGCCATAGCTTTTTGAATTGTTGAATGCTCATGAGTGACTGGCTGGCCCATGTGTCCAGCTCCATGCGTACAGGGATGCCGTTTAATAAAACCTTCATCATCATTGGTGGCGTTTTGGTATTTGAGTTGTGAATGTTTGCCACATGAACCCGCTGAACTTCAGCGTCCATTGATTTGCCCCAAGAGTCATCCTGCATCACAGACCCCTCTTCTGGTCCATCCACCTCGTAAATTAGCCTGGTTACAGGCTTCCTGCACATTCGAGCTAAATGGCCACTGAGGTTGCGATTTCGGCAGACAAATTATTGAAACCTGCAAGTCCTGGCAGAGTGTTTGCCCCCACACCTCCAGCATGAGCTGAGATTCCCATTGTTGTGAACAAAGGAGCTATGATCCGGCATTCCTCGCTGGTTGTCCCTTTGACTGCCCTTAGTGGGTGTCAATGGCCCCATCCCGGACCGCATTGTCCACTGGGATGGCGTAAATGTCCGTTCAGCCTGCCATTGTCTCTGTTGAAAACCTACTCTGGGGTCTATTGCTGCCTGGGGTGTGTCGAACTGCCCTTGCCTGCCTGCGGGGCACTGAGTCACGTTTATGATATTGACTCCCTGATCCCCCACCGCGTTGGAGGCAGAATTGCGCGCGTATATTATTTTGGTTTCCTCCTCCCCTGCCATAAAGGTCTGAGCCATCCATGCCGCCGCTTCCAAAGTCAAGTCCTTGGTCTCAATTAACTTTCGGAAAATCCCCGCATGACCGATGCCCTCAATAAAGAAATCCCTTAACATCTCCCCCCTGCAGGCGTCTGTGAACTTACAGAGGCTGGCCAAACGCCGGAGGTCCGCAACGAAGTCCGGTATGCTCTGTCCTTCGCGACGTCGGTAGGTGTAGAATCTGTGTCGGGCCATGTGTACGCTGCTCGCCGGTTTGAGGTGCTCCCCGATTAGTTTGCTGAGCTCTTCGAAGGTTTAGTCCGCCGGCTTCTCGGTTGCGAGCAGGTCCTTCATGAGCGCGTACGTCTTGGGTCCGCAGCTGGTCAGAAGATGAGCCCTTCGCTTGTCGGCCGCCACCTCTCCCAGCCATTCTTTCGTCACAAAACTCTGCTGGAGCCTCTCAATGAAATCGTCCCAGTCCTCACCAACACAGTACCGGTCCTCTGTGCTACCGGTGGCCATTCTCGTGGGTCGTTGATTCCCGTTTCTCGTCGCCAATGTAAAGTCCCTACTCAATGGCACAAAACCCACACGAGGCACACTCTACGGACAAGGTCACTCTGTGACCTGAACCTTTATTCACAGGACCAAGGAGAGATGATCCTGCGGGAGGGACCTCCCTTTATGTACCTGGATGACCAGGTAAGGAGTGTTTCCCACAAGTACACCCCCTGGGGCCAAGATGTGCATTGCTTAAGTATATACAGTATTGCAGTGGTGTTACATAGAGGTTACATACATTACACACCAGACTGATTCCTGGGATGGCAGGACTGTCGGTATGAGGAGAGATTGGGTCGACCAGGCCTGTGTTCACTAGAGTTTAGAAGAATGAGAGGGGATCGCATTGAAAGGTATAAAATTCTGACGGGGTTGGACAGACTGGATGCGGGGAGGATGTTTTCCCGGGGCTGGGAAGTCTAGAACAAGGGGTCACAGTCTTGGGATACGGGGTTGGAAATTTAGGCCCGAGATGAGGAGAAATGTTCTCACTCAGAGGGTGGTGAACCTGTGGAATTCTCTACCACAGAAGGCTGTGGAGGCCGAGTCACTGAATATATTTAAGAGGGAGAGAGATAGATTTCTTGACACAAAAGGTATCAAGGGGTATGGGGAGAAAGTGGGGATTAAATGTAGTATCTCCAAATTTGCGGATGACACTAAGTTGGGTGGCAGTGTGAGCTGCGAGGAGGATGCTGTGAGGCTGCAGAGCGACTTGGATAGGTTAGGTGAGTGGGCAAATGCATGGCAGATGAAGTATAATGTGGATAAATGTGAGGTTATCCACTTTGGTGGTAAAAACAGAGAGACAGACTATTATCTGAATAGTGACAGATTAGGAAAAGGGGAGGTGCAAAGAGACCTGGGTGTCATGGTACATCAGTCATTGAAGGTTGACATGCAGGTACAGCAGGCGGTTAAGAAAGCAAATGGCATGTTGGCCTTCATAGCAAGGGGATTTGAGTACAGGGGCAGGGAGATGTTGCTACAGTTGTACAGGGCATTGGTGAGGCCACACCTGGAGTATTGTGTACAGTTTTGGTCTCCTAACCTGAGGAAGGACATTCTTGCTATTGAGGGAGTGCAGCGAAGGTTCACCAGACTGATTCCCGGGATGGCGGGACTGACCTATCAAGAAAGACTGGATCAACTGGGCTTGTATTCACTGGAGTTCAGAAGAATGAGTGGGGACCTCATAGAAACATATAAAATTCTGACGGGGTTAGACAGGTTAGATGCAGGAAGAATGTTCCCAATGTTGGGGAAGTCCAGAACCAGAGGTCACAGTCTAAGGATAAGGGGTAAGCCATTTAGGACCGAGATGCGGAGGAACTTCTTCACCCAGAGAGTGGTGAACCTGTGGAATTCTCTACCACAGAAAGTTGTTGAGGCCAATTCACTAAATATATTCAAAAAGGAGTGAGATGAGGTCCTTACTACTAGGGGGATCAAGGGGTATGGCGAGAAAGCAGGAATGGGGTACTGAAGTTGCATGTTCAGCCATGAACTCATTGAATGGCGGTGCAGGCTAGAAGGGCCGAATGGCCTACTCCTGCACCTATTTTCTATGTTTCTATGTTTCTATGTTTCTATAGTGTTGAGATAGAGGCTCAGCCATGATCAAATTGAATGGCGACGCAGGCTCGAGGGGCCGAATGGCCTACTACTGCTACTATTTTCTATATTTCTATGTTAACAATCACACGACACATTACCAGTTCATCCACCAGGCTCACAACTGCATAACTCATCGTGGATTCCCCATGCCCAACTGGCTGGGGTTTTACTGAGTCTTGTAAACATCACGTGACCGGCTGCTCCCAACTCAACAGCTCTACAACTATTTGTGATATCTTCACAGAGCACAGCACACACAGCTCCTAACGTGGCAGGCAGCTCTCTCGGAAGCCTCCGGAAATCTGCCTGGTTCCGTTTATTATTAACCCTGCACTTGCAGTACACATTACGTCCACATCCACAGTGTGGCGCTACAAACATCACAAGCTTACAAACATTACACTATTTCAGATGGAACTTTAAATCAATTGCCCCCTTTTTAGTAAGGGCACTCAAACCCACAGATTTCCAACTGGGAACTTTGCCAAATCAAATTAAGATTCTGTTGCCGGCGGGGTGACGATGCACTCCAGTCCCTCCGGCGCCCACCTCTCGCGGAAGGCCGCGAGCGTACCGGTGGACACCGCGTGCTCCATCTCCAGGGACACCCCGGCTCGGATGTAACCGCGGAAGAGAGGCAGGCAGTCGGGGCTGAACGACCCCCTCGGCCGCCTGCTGCCTGGACCGGTTAATGGCCCCCCTTGGCCAGGGCCCAGGAGCAGGCCCCACGAGGAGGCCCTCGGACCGACCCGCTCCCCTCTGCACAGGGTGCCCAAAGATCAGGAGCGTGGGACTGAAGTGCAGCCAGAATTTGAGGAGCAGCCCCTTCCAATATTGGAAGAGGGGCTGCAACCTCGCGCAGTCAATAAAAACGTGGACCACGGACTGCTCCAGACCGCAGAGATTGCAGGCGGCCTGGGAGCCCGGGAACCGACTTATAAACCGATTGCACGGGACTGCTCCGTGCAACACCCTCCAGGGCAAGTCCCCGATGGATAAAGAGAGGACTCCCGCGTAGATTGCACTCCATCGGGGATCGCCGCCTCTTCTGGACAGCAAGATGGCGCGCCATGGCGTGTCCGGACGGCAGACGAGGATGGCAAGGTGGAGAGTGTGCAGGAGTAGCCCGTATGGAAATCCCCTCCCTCCGCGCAGAACTGAAAGGCACGGAGGGGATTTCCCGGAGGAGGCTCAAGTTGTGAGGCGCCGGCTCCCGAGGTCAACGGATCTCACACGGCTTTACCTCGCACGTAGTTCACAGCGGGTTGGTGGGATGTACGCTCGCTCGCTGAACTCCGCGCGTGACCTCTGGGCAGTTACGTCGCACAAACACGGCCAAGGTCACTGTCGACCCTAACCTTCAACAAATCCCCCGGGAGGACAGACGCACCAACATTAGCGTCCTCGACCAGGCCAACATCCCCAGCAGTACTGAGGGAGCGCCGCACTGTCGGAGGGGCAGTACTGAGGGAGCGCCGCACTGTCGGAGGGGCAGTACTGAGGGAGCCCTACACTGTCGGAGGGGCGGTACTGAGGCAGCCCCGCACTGTCGGAGGGGCAGTACTGAGGGAGTGCGGCACTGTCGGAGGGGCAGTACTGGGGGAGTGCCGCACTGTCGGAGGGGCAGTACTGAGGGAGCGCCGCACTGTCGGAGGGGCAGTACTGAGGGAGTGCCGCACTGTCGGAGGGGCAGTACTGAGGGAGTGCGGCACTGTCGGAGGGGCAGTACTGAGGGAGCACCGCACTGTCGGAGGGGCGGTACTGAGGCAGCCCCGCACTGTCGGAGGGGCAGTACTGAGGGAGTGCCGCACTGTCGGAGGAGCAGTACTGAGGGAGCCCTGCACTGTCGGAGGGGCGGTACTGAGGCAGCCCCGCACTGTCGGAGGGGCAGTACTGAGGGAGTGCCGCACTGTCGGAGGGGCGGTACTGAGATCCCGAGGCCCCGTCTGCCCTCTCAGGTGGATGTAAAAGATCCCACGGCCACTATTTGGAAGAAGAGCAGGGGGAGTTCTCCCCGGTGTCCTGGGACCAAGATTTATCCCATGACCAACATCACAAAAAAACAGATGATCTGGGTCATTAACACATTGCTGTGTGTGGGAGCTTGCTGTGCGCAAATTGGCTGCCGCGTTTCCCACATTACAACAGTGACTACACTCCAAAAAGTACTTCATTGGCTGTGAGGCGCTTTGGGACGTCCTGAGATGGTGAAAGGCGCTATAGAAATGCACGTCCTTGCCTCCTGACCAGTGCTCACGGCTCACACCAGTAACACCCGCTGAGAACGGTTTTGGTCGAGCTATGGTTGTGGCTCTGGACGGGAAACCAGAGGTCAAGGGTTGGAGATCCCGCTCTGGCCCAATCGGAGAGCTTGGCCAAGCGCCTTTCCCTCCCTCTCTCTTTGCCTCTCGTTTCCACCCAAACTCATCGGCATATCAAACTCAAAATCCCGCCCAGGGACCTCCCCAATGGGGCAGCTTCTTCAAACATCATTTTTAGCGAATCAGAGAACGGTTACAGCACAGAAGGGGGCCATTCGGTCCCTTGAGCCTGTGTCGACTCTTTGCAAGAGCACTTAGAAACATAGAAACATAGAAAGTAGGTGCAGGAGTAGGCCATTCGGCCCTTCGAGCCTGCACCACCATTCAATAAGATCATGGCTGATCATTCACCTCAGTATCCCTTTCCTGTTTTCTCTCCATACCCCTTGATCCCTTTAGCCGTAAGGGCCACATCTAACTCCCTCTTGAATATATCCAATGAACTGGCATCAACAATCTGCGGTAGAGAATTCCACAGGTTCACCACTCTCTGAGTAAAGAAGTTTCTCCTCATCTCGGTCCAAAATGGCTTACCCCTTATCCTTAGACTGTGTCCCCTGGTTCTGGACTTCCCCAACATCGGGAACATTCTTCCTGCATCTAACATGTCCAGTCCCTTCAGAATTTTATACGTTTCTATGAGATCCCCTCTCATTCTTCTAAATTCCAGTGAATACAAGCCCAGTCGATCCAGTCTCTCCTCATATGTCAGTCCTGCCATCCCGGGAATCAGTCTGGTGAACCTTCGCTGCACTCCCTCAATAGTAAGAACGTCCTTCCTCAGATTAGGAGACCAAAACTGAACACAATACTCCAGGTGTGGTCTCACCAAGGCCCTGTACAACTGCAGTAAGACCTCCCTGCTCCTATACTCCAATCTCCTCGCTATGAAGGCCAACATGCCATTTGCCTTCTTCACCGCCTGCTGTACCTGCATGGCAACTTTCAATCACTGATGTACCATGACACCCAGGTCTCGTTGCACCTCCCCTTTTCCTAATCTGTCACCATTGAGATAATAATCTGCCTTTGTGTTTTTGCCACCAAAATAGATAACCTCACATTTATCCACATTATACTGCATCTGCCATGTATTTGCCCGCTCACCTAACCTGTCCAAGTCACCCTGCAGCCTCTTAGCGTCCTCCTCACAGCTCACACCGCCACCCAGCTTCGTGTCATCTGCAAACCTGGAGATATTACACTCAATTCCTTTGTCTAAATCATTGATGTATATTGTAAATAGCTTCAGCCAGTCCCACTCCCCCCGGCCTTTCCCCGGAGCCCGGCAAATCTCTCTCCTTCAGGGACTTGTCCAACTCCCTTTTGAAAGCCACGATTGAGTCTGCCTCCATCGCCCTCTCGGGCAGCGCGTTCCTGATCCTAACCACTCGCTGCGTAAAAAGGTTTATCCTCGTGTCGCCTTTCTGCCAATCGCCTTCAATCTGTGTCCTCTGGTTCTCCACCCTTCCACCAATGGGGAACAGTTTCTCTCGATCCACTCTGTCCACATCCCCTCGTGATTCTGAACCCCTCGATCGAATCTCCTCTCAACCTTCTCTGCTCCGAGGAGAACAGCCCCAGCTTCTCCAGTCTCTCCCAGTCACTGAAGTCCCACATCCCCGGGACCATTCTGGTCAATCTCCCTCCGTACCCTCTCTAAGGCCGTCACTGAAGGACATAAGAATTAGGAGCAGGAGTCGGCCATTCGGCCCCTCGAGCCTGCTCCACCATTCAATAAGATCACGGCTGATCTTCGACCTCAACTCCACTTTCCCGCCCGATCCCCATATCCCTCGATTTCCTTAATATCCAAAAACCTATCTGTTGTGTGCAGAGAAAGAGTCAGACTGAATACTGTGAGCTCGAAGTAATGTGTGAGCTTAGTGTTTTATTGCAGATCTCCAGAGTGCAACTCCAACCTGTGAAGTCTCCTTAAATACCTGTGCTCCCAAGGGATTATGGGATCCCTAGGGACTCCAGGCGATGAGCCCTCTGGTGGCTGTACAGAGTAAATACAATTCCACAAATATAACACGAGCACCATTCAAAGTCTGATCCTCCACAGCCCTCTGGGTAATTACACATTACTTCACATAATATTACATTATAATTTGTGATACTGTATTATATTCAAAACTTGAATTAGATGCACAATAACAAACATCATAAAAAACAACATTTTGCAATAAAAATATTCCTTGATATATTTAACGAGTGATAACTTAACGCACTTTGATTTATTCGGCTGAAAATGGGTTTAAGAGATAATAGAAAACACATTTCTAGTCAGCACGTCAATCTCCGCCTGGGAATAACCGGATTTAAATTACACAAAGGACAGAGTCAGCCGTGGCTCAGTGAGTAACACACTCACCTCTGAGAAAGATGTTCGTGGGATCGAGTCCCACTCCAGGGACTTCAGCACATAAATCTCGGCTGACTCTCCCAGTGCAGTACTGAGGGAGCACCGCACTGTCGGAGGAGCAGTACTGAGGGAGCGCCGCACTGCGCTGTCGGAGGGGCAGTACTGAGGGAGCGCCGTACTGTGCTGTCGGAGGGGCAGTGCTGAGGGAGCGCCGTACTGTGCTGTCGGAGGGGCAGTGCTGAGGGAGCGCTGTACTGCGATGTCAGAGGGGCAGTACTGAGGGAGCGCTGTACTGCGCTGTCGGAGGGGCAGTGCTGAGGGAGCGCCGTACTGCGATGTCAGAGGGGCAGTACTGAGGGAGCGCTGTACTGTGCTGTCGGAGGGGCAGTACTGAGGGAGCGCTGTACTGCAATGTCGGAGGGGCAGTGCTGAGGGAGAGCTGCACTGTCGGAGGGGCAGTACTGGGGGAGCGCCGTACTGTGCTGTCGGAGGGGCAGTACTGAGGGAGCGCCGTACTGTGCTGTCGGAGGGGCAGTGCTGAGGGAGCGCCGTACTGTGATGTCGGAGGGGCAGTACTGAGGGAGCGCCGTACTGTGCTGTCGGAGGGGCAGTGCTGAGGGAGCGCCATTAATTGGGATGAGACGTTAAACCGAGACCCTGTCTGCCCTCCCAGATGGACGTAAAAGATCCCGGGGCCACTATTTGGAAGAAGAGCAGGGGGAGTTCTCCCCGGTGTCCTGGGGCCAATATTTATCCCTCAACCAACATCACCAAAAAAAGGTGATCTGGGTCATTATCACATCGCTGTGTGTGGGAGCTTGCTGTGCGCAAATTGGCTGCCGCGTTTCCCACAATACAACCGTGACCACACTCCAAAAGTACTTCATTGGCTGTGAGGCGCTTTGGGGCATCCGGTGGTCGTGAAAGGCGCTATAGAAATGCACGTCTTTCTTTTCTTCTATGAACCGCCACGAAAGCGTTTACTGGGGTAACAGTAGTCGGCTTGTAACTAAATTCAAAAGAAAATTAGATACTGAAGATGTTAAAAATTTGCCAATCGCCGCCCTTGCGGCGGAAAAGCGGTTTAATTTTTTGGGAGGTGCGTGAGGAGTGGAAACGTTCCCCGGAGATGAATTCAATCCCGAGGGGGGGGGCGCTGGGATGGTTTCCAGCGCCATTTTGTTTTTTGAAAACCAGCGGCAAAAGATGGCGGCAGCGCGGGCGTTATTGGGGCCAGGCCTTCCGCCATCTTTCCCGCTGGTTCGGCCGGCTTCGCGGCGGGAGAGGGGGCAGAGGAGGCTGGAGGAGACCCTGCTCCCCTCCCCCGTCGCCCCCGCCCCCGCACCTCCCCCCCCCCCCCCTCCCCTCGCTTAAATCACACCGGGGCCCACCGCGATTTCAATAACTCCGGTAATAAGCCCGAAAAGGGCTGGTTCCCGAAACCCCAACTCGCGGCCGGCAGGGAAGGAAACTCGGCGTCCTCATCCAATCCGGCCTACACGTGACTCCCGTCCCGCTCCACCCAGGGCAACTTAGGGTAGCACACAGGAACAGGAGGAGGCCCATTCAGCCCTCTCGAGCTTGTTACACAGGAACAGGAGGAGGCCCATTCAGCCCCCTCGAGCCTGTTACACAGGAACAGGAGGAGGCCCATTCAGCCCCTCGAGCCTGTTACACAGGAACAGGAGAGGCCCATTCAGCCCCCTCGAGCCTGTTACACAGGAACAGGAGGAGGCCCATTCAGCCCCTCGAGTCTGTTACACAGGAACAGGAGGAGGCCCATTCAACCCCTCGAGCCTGTTACACAGGAACAGGAGGAGGCCCATTCAGCCCCTCGAGTCTGTTACACAGGAACAGGAGGAGGCCCATTCAGCCCCTCGAGCCTGTTACACAGGAACAGGAGGAGGCCCATTCAGCCCCTAGAGCCTGTTACACAGGAACAGGAGGAGGCCCATTCAGCCCCTAGAGCCTGTTATACAGGAACAGGAGGAGGCCCATTCAGCCCCTAGAGCCTGTTACACAGGAACAGGAGGAGGCCCATTCAGCCCCTAGAGCCTGTTACACAGGAACAGGAGGAGGCCCATTCAGCCCCTAGAGCCTGTTACACAGGAACAGGAGGAGGCCCATTCAGCCCCTCGAGCCTGTTACACAGGAACAGGAGGAGGCCCATTCAGCCCCTCGAGTCTGTTACACAGGAACAGGAGGAGGCCCATTCAGCCCCTAGAGCCTGTTACACAGGAACAGGAGGAGGCCCATTCAGCCCCTAGAGCCTGTTACACAGGAACAGGAGGAGGCCCATTCAGCCCCTAGAGCCTGTTATACAGGAACAGGAGGAGGCCCATTCAGCCCCTAGAGCCTGTTACACAGGAACAGGAGGAGGCCCATTCAGCCCCTAGAGCCTGTTACACAGGAACAGGAGGAGGCCCATTCAGCCCCTAGAGCCTGTTACACAGGAACAGGAGGAGGCCCATTCAGCCCCTCGAGCCTGTTACACAGGAACAGGAGGAGGCCCATTCAGCTCCTCGAGCCTGTTACACAGGAACAGGAGGAGGCCCATTCAGCCCCTCGAGCCTGTTACACAGGAACAGGAGGAGGCCCATTCAGCCGATCGAGCCTGTTACACAGGAACAGGAGGAGGCCCATTCAGCCCCTCGAGCCTGTTACACAGGAACAGGAGGAGGCCCATTCAGCCCCTCGAGCCTGTTACACAGGAACAGGAGGAGGTCCATTCAGACCCTCGAGCCTGTTACACAGGAACAGGAGGAGGCCCATTCAGCCCCTCGAGCCTGTTACACAGGAACAGGAGGAGGCCCATTCAGTCCCTCGAGCCTGTTACACAGGAACAGGAGGAGGCCCATTCAGCCCCTCGAGACTGTTACACAGGAACAGGAGGAGGCCCATTCAGCCCCTCGAGCCTGTTACACAGGAACAGGAGGAGGCCCATTCAGCACCCTCGAGCCTGTTACACAGGAACAGGAGGAGGCCCATTCAGCCCCTCAAATATTGATTGGACAAAGCAAATTGGCCAGGTTAGCCTTGAGGAAGAGTTCATAGAGTGTATCCGGGATAGTTTCTTCGAACAGTACGTTGTGGAACCAACCAGGGAGCAGGCTATCTTAGAGCGGGTCCTGTGTAATGAGACAGGATTAATAAATGATCTCCTAGTAAAGGATTCTTAGAAATGGGCGACCATAACACGGTTGAATTTCAAATTCAGTTGGAGGGTGAGAAAGTTGGATCTCAAACCAGGGTCCTAAACTTAAATAAAGGAGACTACAAAGGTATGAGGGCAGAGTTGGCTAAAGTGGACTGGGAAAATAGACTAAAGTATGGGACGGTTGATGAGCAGTGATAAACATTTCAGCAGATTGTTCATAACTCGCAACAAAAATATATCCCAATGAGAAGGAAAGACTGTAAGAGAAGGGATAACCATCCGTGGCTAACTAAGGAAATAAGGGAGGGTATCAAATCGAAAACAAGGGCAGACAATGTGGCCAAGATTAGTAGCAAGCCAGAGGATTGGGAAACTTTTAAAAGCCAGCAAAGAACGACTAAATAAATGATAAAGGGAGGGAAGATTGATCTGAAAGTAAACAAGCACGGAACATAAAAACAGATAGTAAGAGTTTCTACAAGTATATAAAAAGTAAAAGGGTAGCTACAGTAAACGTTGGTCCCCTGGAGGATGAGACTGGGGAATTAATAACGGAGAACAGGGAAATGGCAGAGATTTTGAACAAATATTTTGTTGCGGTCTTCACGGTAGAAGACACTAAAAACATCCCAACAGTGGATAGTCAAGGGGCTATAGAGAGGGAGGAAATTAATCCAATCACTATCACTAATGAAATAGTACTCGGTAAACATAAGAACATAAGAAATAGGCCAGGAGTCGGCCATTCGGCCCCTCGAACCTGCTCCGCCATTTAATACGATCATGGCTGATCCGATCATGGACTCAGCTCCACTTCCCCGCCCGCTCCCCATAACCCTTCACTCCCTTATCGCTCAAAAATCTGTCTATCTCCACCTTAAATATATTCAATGACCCAGCCTCCACAGATTTACAACTCTCTGAGAGAAGAAATTTCTCCTCATCTCAGTTTTAAATGGGCGACTCCTTATTCTAAGACTATGTCCCCTAGTTTTAGTTTCCCCTATGAGTGGAAATATCCTCTCTGCATCCACCTTGTCAAGCCCCCTCATTATCATATCTTTCAATAAGATCACCTCTCATTCTTCTGAACTCCAATGAGTAGAGGCACAACCTCCTCAACCTTTCCTCATAAGTCAACCCCCTCATCCCCGAAATCAACCGAGTGAACCTTCTCTGAATATCCTTTTTACAATATGGAGACCAGAACTGTGCACAGTGTTCCAAGTGTGGTCCAACCCAGGTATATGGAGACCAGAACTGTGCACAGTGCTCCAAGTGTGGTCTAACCCAGGTATATGGAGACCAGAACTGTGCACGGTGCTCCAAGTGTGGTCTAACCAAGGTATATGGAGACCAGAACTGTGCACAGTGTTCCAAGTGTGGTCTAACCCAGGTATATGGAGACCAGAACTGTGCACAGTGCTCCAAGTGTGGTCTAACCCAGGTATATGGAGACCAGAACTGTGCACAGTGTTCCAAGTGTGGTCTAACCCAGGTATATGGAGACCAGAACTGTGCACAGTGTTCCAAGTGTGGTCTAACCCAGGTATATGGAGACCACAACTGTGCACAGTGTTCCAAGTGTGGTCCAACCAAGGTATATGGAGATCGGAACTGTGCACAGTGCTCCAAGTGTGGTCTAACCCAGGTATATGGAGACCAGAACTGTGCACAGTGTTCCAAGTGTGGTCTAACCAAGGTATATGGAGATCGAAACTGTGCACAGTGCTTCAAGTGTGGTCAAACCAATCTTTGACAAAAGGTATAACCTCTCAGTTCTGGTTACCATCCTTGTAAACCAGCTGGAGGACTGCTGTACAACATTGTGCTCCACGTTATAGGGAGGATAGCGAGGTTTCCGAGAGGGAACAGCAAAGATTCACGAGGTTGTGGTTAATTAGGAAATAAATGTACAAACACTTGGATAATCGAGTCTTTGTCCATTCGAACAATGGTGCACTACGATCGAAATGTTTAAACGATGACAGAATGGGATTATGATGGAAGGAGACTGTGCTCAGTAGCTGAGAAGGCAAAGGTTAATGTCAGCTCCTGCACATGACCACACTCGATCAGCTCCGCTGGGCAGGCCACATTATCCGCATGCCCCCGACACGAGACTCCCAAAGCAAGCGCTCTACTCGGAACTCCTTCACGGCAAACGAGCCAAAGGCGGGCAGAGGAAACGTTACAAGGGACCATCCTCAAAGCCTCCCTGATAAAGTGCAACATCCCCACCGACACCTGGGAGTCCCCGGCCAAAGACCAGTCCTCCCCAAATGGAGGAAGTGCATCCGGGAGGGCACTGAGCACCGAGTCTTGTCGCCGAGAGCGTGCAGAAACCAAGCGCAGATAAAGAAACATAGAAACATAGAAAATAGGTGCAGGGTTAGGGTTAGCCCATTCGGCCCTTCGAGCCTGCACCACCATTCAATACGATCATGACTGATCATGCAACCTCAGTACCACATTCCTGCTTTCTCTCCATACCCCTTGATCCCTTTAGCCGTAAGGGCCACCTCTAACTCCCTTTTGAATGTATTTAACAAACTGGCCTCAACAACTTTCTGTGGTAGAGAATTCCACAGGTTAACAACTCTCTGAGTGAAGAAGTTTCTCCTCATCTCGGTCCCAAATGGCCTACCCCTTATCCTTAGACTGTGACCCCTGGTTCTGGACTTCCCCAACATCGGGAACATTCTTCCTGCATCTAACCTGTCCAATCCCGTCAGAATTGTATATGTTTCTATGAGATCCCCTCTCATTCTTTTAAATTCCAGCGAACATAAGCCCAGTTGATCCAGTCTCTCTTCATATGTCAGTCCTGCCATCCCGGGAATCAGTCTGGTGAACCTTTGCTGCACTCCCTCAAAGCAAGAATGTCCTTCCTCAGATTAGGAGACCAATACTCAGTACTCAAGGTGAGGCCTCACCAAGGCCCTGTACAACTGCAGTAAGACCTCCCTGCTCCTATACTCAAATCCCCTCGCTATGAAGGCCAACATACCATTTGCCTTCTTCACCACCTGCTGTACCTGCATGCCAACTTTCAATCACTGATGTACCATGACACCCAGGTCTCGTTGCACCTCCCCTTTTCCTAATCTGTCACCATTCAGATAATATTCTGCCTTCATGTTTTTGCCACCAAAGTGGATAACCTCACATTTATCCACATTATACTGGATCTGCCATGCATTTGCCCACTCACCTAACCTGTCCAAGTCACCCTGCAGCCTCTTAGCATCCTCCTCACAGCTCATACTGCCACCCAGCTTAGTGTCATCTGCAAACCTGGAGATATTACATTCTATTCCTACGTCTAAATCATTGATGTATATTGTACATTAATGTCTGCTCCTGTACATGACCACACTCGACCAGCTCCGCTGGGCAGGGCCACATTGTCCGCATGCCCCCGACAAGAGACTCCCAAAGCAAGCGCTCTACTCGGAACTCCTCTACGGCAAGCGAGCCCAAGGTGGGCAGAGGAAACGTTACAAGGGACCACCCTCAAAGCCTCCCTGATAAAGTGCAACATCCCCACCGACACCTGGGAGTCCCTGGCCCAAAGACCAGTCCGCCCTAAGTGGAGGAAGTGCATCCGGGAGGGCGCTGAGCACCTCGAGTCTCGTCGCCGAGAGCGTGCAGAAACCAAGCGCAGGCAGCAGAAGGAGCGTGCGGCAAACCAGTCCCACCCTCCCTTACCCTGTGACAGGGACCGTGGCTCTCGTGTTGGACTGTTCAGCCACCTAAGGACTCATTTTAAGAGTGGAAGCAAGTCTTCCTCGATTCCGAGGACCTGCCGACGATGATGACAGTACACACAGGGTAAAAGGATTAATTCACTCCCGACTGCTACTGTATGGACCGTGTGTGCGTGTCTCCCTAGTAGACAACCAATCAGAGAATCGCACCGCACAGGAGGATCCCACTGGGCCCATCGAGTACGTGCTGTGCCGCCTTTGTGACAGAGCTACCCAATCAGTCCCACGCTCCCCCCCCCCACCCCCTGCTCTTCCCCCACAGCTCCGGCACATTATTCCCCTTCCAGTATTCACCCAATTCTCCCGGTTTGAGAGTCACTATTGAATCTGCTCCGACCGAGCTTTCAGGCAGCGCGTTGCCGATCTCAACGTATCGCCGCAAATTGCCTCATCTTCCCCCCTCTGGCAATCGTATCAAAATCTCTGCTTCCGCCCCTCCCTACCCTGTCCGCCCCGCTCCCCTCGGGCTCCCGGAGCCTCTCTCCGCGGGAGGGAGGGGGGAGAGAGAGCGCGAGGGGGTCAAATAATTTCTCCGCACGGCCCTGCCTTATTTGGCTCCCCCCCACCCCCCCGCCTCGTCGCAAACGTCCTGTGCAGTCAGAATCTCCCCGCGGCAAAGGTTTAAACAGCAGTGTGTGGGCAGATTATAGCAGACACAGATTGGGGAGGGAGGAGGGAGAGGGAGGAGTGAAGTCAGGAGTGGGGGGTTGCCCTGTGGAGATTCCTGTACAGAAAGCCGCTTCAGTATCAATCACAAGCCATCTCATCACACCAAACATCTGTTTCTGTTATATCACAGCAAATGCAAGATGCAATTAATTTCCCCCTTCTCACAACCCCCCCAAATACTTCCACTGTATTCATCAACTGTTGTCCTTATCTGATTTAAACATAACCCCCCCCCTCCCCACACACACACACACTGCAGAATATGCAAAGGTTATTTGATTTGCTTTGCACATATCTTGCAATGAACAGAGTCCATTCAAGTGTGTGTGTGTGTGTGTGTGTGCGCAGAGAGATATATATGCACGCATGCAATTTATGTGTCTTGCCAATATATATACATACACACACACACATGCATTCACTAAGTATTAGTATTCAACACAAGGCTCTGCACCACAGGAAAATACAGAATGCTTTGCAAATACCTTGCAGAATAACAGCAACAACCATCCACAAACTGCCCAGACGATGCATATTTTTTGCTTCCTTAATTCACACGGTCGCGCTAGCTCGATGTGTTGCGTGTGTGTGAGTGTTTTTTTTCCCCTTCTTCAAGAAATCCGTTTGCAAAAGCACCGAGCGCCTCTCAGCATTGCAAAGCCTTGCATCGCAGAGCTGAGCTTGGCTTGCAGAAAGGTGCATGAAAGAGACAGGGAGAGAGAGAGAGAGAGAGAGGGGGAGGAGGAGATGGAGAGAGAGAGAGAGAGGGAGGATTTGGTCTGTGTTTGATTGACAGGGGACGGATTTTGGGCAGCCAGGCTGCAAAAAAAAATATATATATATATAATCCCAACACACACACACACAAAACTCCAGTCATTGCAGCATGCAGCACATTAGTCACAACTGGGGGGGATTGGGGAAGGCTAGCCTTTCTTGAGGCACGGTTATATCTGCCCCAGGAACAACCCTGCAACTCTCCGCATGCAAATCTGACATGCATCAGTTGCAAAAAATGCTGAAGTGCAGCGTCACCTTAGCCAAAACCTGTTGGAAAAATTGTACGGGCACGCTTGTTGCAAATTTTGCATGCACAGACGATTACGTCGGCAATGCGGCACAGAACAGGCCATTCGCCCCAACCAGGACAGTCTCGCCATAGGCAGTGCCTCGGTATCGAAACATAGACACACAGAAAATAGGTGCAGGAGTCGGCCATTCGGCCCTTCGAGCCTGCACCGCCATTCAATATGATCATGGCTGATCATGCAACTTCAGTACCCCATTCCTGCGTTGTCTCCATACCCCTTAATCCCTTTAGCCGTAAGGGCCACACCGAACTCCCTTTTGAATATATCTAATGAATTGGCCTCAACAACTTTCTGTGGCAGAGAATTCCACAGGTTCACCACTCTCTGAGTGAAGAAGTTTCTCCTCAACTCCATCCTAAATGGCTTACCCCTGATCCTTAGACTGTGACCCCCTGGTTCTGGACTTCCCCAACATCGGGAACATTCTTCCTGCATCTAACCTGTCCCATCCCGTCAGAATGTTATATGTTTCTATGAGATCCCCTCTCATGTCGAGGAAGACTTGCTTCCGCTCTTAAAATGAGTCCTGAGGTGGCTGAACAGTCCAATACGGGAACCACGGTCCCTGTCACAGGTGGGACAGACAGACGTTAAGGGAAGGGGAGGGTGGGACTGGTTTGCCGCACGCTCCTTCCACTGCCTGCGCGCTCTCGGCGACGAGACTCGAGGTGCTCAGCGCCCTCCCGGATGCACTTCCTCCACTTAGGGCGGACTGGTCTTTGGCCAGGGACTCCCAGGTGTCGGTGGGGATGTTGCACGTTATCAGGGAGGCTTTGAGGGTGTCCCTGTAACGTTTCCTCTGCCCACCTTTGGCTCGGTTGCCGTGAAGGAGTTCCGAGTAGAGCGTTTGCTTTGGGGAGTCTCGTGTCGGGCGTGCAGACAATGTGGCCCTGCCCAGCGGAGCTGGTCGAGTGTGGTCAGTGCTTCGATGCTGGGGATGTTGGCCTGGCCGAGGACGCTAACGTTGGTGCGTCTGTCCTCCCGGGAGATTTGCGGGATCTTGCGGAGACATTGGTGGTATTTCTCCAGCGACTTGAGGTGTCTACTGTACATGGTCCATGTCTCTGAGCCATACAGGAGGGCGGGTATCACTACAGCCCTGTAGACCATGAGCTTGGTGGTAGATTTGAGGGCCTGGTCTTCAAATACTCTTTTCCTCAGGCTGCCGAAGGCTGCACTGGCGCACTGGAGGCGGTGTTGGATCTCGTCATCGATGTCTGCTCTTGTTATAAGAACATAAGAACATAAGAATTAGGAACAGGAGTAGGCCATCTAGCCCCTCGAGCCTGCTCCGCCATTCAATAAGATCATGGCTGATCTGGCCGTGGACACAGCTCCACTTACCCGCCCTCTCCCCGTAACCCTTAATTCCCTTATTGGTTAAAAATCTATCCATCTGTGACTTGAATACATTCAATGAGCTAGCCTCAACTGCTTCCTTGGGCAGAGAATTCCACAGATTCACAACCCTCTGGGAGAAGAAATTCCTTTTCAACTCGGTTTTAAATTGGCTCCCCCGTATTTTGAGGCTGTGCCCCCCCCCCGACTAGTGGAAACAACCTCTCTGCCACGATCTTGTCTATCCCTTTCATGATTTTAAATGTTTCTATAAGATCACCCCTCATCCTTCTGAACTCCAACGAGTAAAGACCCAGTCTACTCAATCTATCATCATAAGCTAACCCCCTCATCTCCGGAATCAGCCTAGTGAATCGTCTCTGTACCCCCTCCAAAGCCAGTATATCCTTCCTTAAGTAAGGTGACCAAAACTGCACGCAGTACTCCAGGTGCGGCCTCACCAATACCCTGTACAGTTGCAGCAGGACCTCCCTGCTTTTGTACTCCATCCCTCTCGCAATGAAGGCCAACATTCCATTCGCCTTCCTGATTACCTGCTGCACCTGCAAACTAACTTTTTGGGATTCATGCACAAGGATCCTAAAAGAGTTTCATGCACAGGGACCCCCAGGTCCATTCGCCCATTCGCTTAACCTATCCAAATCTCTTTGCAGCCTCTCTGTGTCCTCTACACAACCCGCTTTCCCACTAATCTTAGTGTCATCTGCAAATTTTGTTACACTACACTCTGTCCCCTCTTCCAGGTCATCTATGTATATTGTAAACAGTTCTGGTCCCAGCGCCGATCCCTGTGGCACACCACTAACCACCGATTTCTAACGCGAAAAGGACCCATTTATCCCGACTCTCTGCTTTCTGTTCGCCAGCCAATTCTCTATCCATGCTAATACATTTCCTCTGACTCCGCATACCTTTATCTTCTGCAGTAACCTTTTGTGTGGCACCTTATCGAATGCCTTTTGGAAATCTAAATACACCATATCCATCGGTACACCTCTATCCACCATGCTCGTTATATCCTCAAGGAATTCTAGTAAATTAGTTAAACATGATTTTCCCTTCATGAATCCATGCTGCGTCTGCTTGATTGCACTATTCCTATCTAGATGTCCCGCTATTTCTTCCTTAATGATAGTTTCAAGCATTTTCCCCACTACAGATGTTAAACTAACCGGCCTATAGTAACCTGCCTTTTGTCTGCCCCTTTTTTAAACAGAGGCGTTACAATAGCTGCTTTCCAATCCGCCGGTACCTCCCCAGAGTCCAAAGAATTTTGGTAGATTATAACGAATGCATCTGCGATAACTTCCGTCATCTCTTTTAATACCCTGGGATGCATTTCATCAGGACCAGGGGACTTGTCTACCTTGAGTCCCATTAGCCTGTCCAGCACTACCCCCCTAGTGATAGTTGTTGATGAGATAAATCAACCAGTATAACCCTCTATTCCTTTCTCCCTCATGTGTTTATCCAGCCTCCCCTTAAATGTATATCTGCTATTCGCCTCAACCCCTCCCTGTGGCAGTGAGTTCCACATTCTCACCCCTCTCTGGGTAAAGAAGTTTCTCCTGAATTCCCCATTGGATTTATTAGTGACTGTCGTATATTGATGGTCTCCCCCACAAGTGGAAACATTCTCTCTGTATCCACTCGATCAAAATCTTTCAGCATTTTAATGACCTCTATTAGGTCATCCCCCAGCCTTCTTTTTTCAAGTGAAAATCGACCCAGCCTGTTCATCCTTTCCTGATATGTATACCCTCGCATTTCTGGTATCATCCTTGTAAATCTTCTCTGCACCCTCTCCAGTGCCTCTATATCCTTTTTATAATATGGTGACCAGAACTGTGCACAGTGCTCCAAGTGTGGTCTAACCCAGGTATACGGAGACCAGAACTGTGCACAGTGCTCCAAGTGTGGTCTAACCCACGTATATGGAGACCAGAACTGTGCACGGTGCTCCAAGTGTGGTCTAACCAAGGTATATGGAGACCAGAACTGTGCACAGTGCTCCAAGTGTGGTCTAACCCATGTATATGGAGACCAGAACTGTGCACGGTGCTCCAAGTGTGGTCTAACCCAGGTATATGGAGACCAGAACTGTGCACAGTGCTCCAAGTGTGGTCTCACCCAGGTATATGGAGACCAGAACTGTGCACAGTGCTCCAAGTGTGGTCTAACCCAGGTATATGGAGACCAGAACTGTGCACGGTGCTCCAAGTGTGATCTAACCGAGATTTCATGCAGATTTAGCAAAACTACCCTACTTATCCATTCTATCCCTCTGGAAATAAACCCGAGTGCTTGGTTTGCTTTTTATGACCTTGCTAACCTGTGTCGCATCTTTTAATTATTTGTGTATTCGTACTCCGAGATCCCTTTGTTCCTCTACCCCACCCAGACTCTCACCCTCCCAGTGGCTTTGGTTTAACGACTCATGAGAAAGACAGCAGCTCCGACAGTGCAGTGCTCCCTCAGTACTGCCCCTCCGATACTGCAGCGCTCCCTCAGTACCGTCACTCCGACAGTGCGGCGCTCCCTCATTACTGCCCTCCGACACTGCGACGCTCCCTCAGTACTGCCCCTCCAACAGCGCAGTGCTCCCTCAGTACTGCCCCTCCAACAGTGCAGTGCTCCCTCAGTACTGCCCCTCCGACAGCACAGTGCTCCCTCAATACTGCCCCTCCGATACTGCGGCGCTCCCTCAGTACCGTCACTCCGACAGTGCGGCGCTCCCTCATTACTGCCCCTCCGACACTGCGACGCTCCCTCAGTACTGCCCCTCCAACAGCGCAGTACGGCGCTCCCTCAGTACTGCCCCTCCGACAGCGCAGTACGGCGCTCCCTCAGCACTGCCCATCCGATACTGCGGCGCCCCCTCAGTACTGCCCCTCCGACAGTGCGGCGCTCCCTCAGTACTGCCCCTCCGATACTGCGGCGCCCCCTCAGTACTGCCCCTCCGACAGTGCGGCGCTCCCTCAGTACCACCCCTCCGACAGTGCGGTGCCCCCTCAGTACCACCCCTCCGACAGTGCGGCGCTCCCTCAGTACTGCCCCTCCGACAGTGCGGCGCCCCCTCAGTACCACCCCTCCGACAGTGCGGCGCTCCCTCAGTACTGGCACTGGGGGAGTGTGGGGCCTGGGATTATGGGGCTCGAGTCTCGGGAGTGGGGACTTGAACCCACGACCTTCTGATTCAGGGAGGAGCGAGAGAGCCACAGATGCATTGCACAACACTAAATACTGTCCGATTCCAACAGAATCTTGGCCAGCACCTCCCATCATTCGGGAGCAAATAGATGTTATTTTGCTTGGCGTGTTTTATCTTCGCACCACATGAAGCCAAGAGGCAGCCGCGATTTATGAGTCCGCTCTATTTTTGCCTCCCGCTGATTGACTGGCTGAACAGCGTCGGGGGTGGGGCGATTAATCCTCAGCCGAGCTCAATCCTCACTTGGCAGAACATTGCTGCTTTGAGCAAGACTCAATTGTATTCACTGGATTCTGGTTCAGCCCCCACACAGTCACCGGGATCCGCAGAACCACAGAAATTTACGGCACAGAAGGAGGCCATTTCGGCACATCGTGTCCGTGCCGGCCGACCAAGAGCTACCCAGCCTAATGCCATTTTCCAGCTCTGGGTCCGTAGCCCTGTAGGTTACAAGTGCACATCCCAAGTACTTTTTAAATGTGGTGAGGGTTTCTGCCTCTACCACCCTTTCAGGCAGTGAGTTCCAGACCCCTCTCCGTCTCCTTCTTGTTCCGAGACAGTCCCCTCAGAGTCGAGGAAGACTTGCTTCCACACTAATATGAGTCCTTAGGTGGTTGAACAGACCAATACGAGAGCCACAGTCCCTGTCACAGGTGGGACAGACAGACGTTGAGGGAAGGGGAGGGTGGGACAGGTTTGCCGCACGCTCCTTCCGCTGCCTGCGCTTGGTTTCTGCACGCTCTCGGCGACGAGACTCGAGGTGCTCAGCGCCCTCCCAGATGCACTCCCTCCACTTAGGGCGGACTGGTCTTTGGGCCAGGGACTCCCAGGTGTCGGTGGGAATGTTGCACTTTACCAGGGAGGCTTTGAGGGTGGTCCCTTGTAACGTTTCCTCTGCCCACCTGGGGCTCGCTTGCCGTGAAGGAGTTCCGAGTAGAGCGCTTGCTTTGGGAGTCTCGTGTCTGGGGGCCATGCGGACAATGTGGCCCTGCCCAGCGCAGCTGGTCGAGTGTGGTCAGTGCTTCGATGCTGGGGATGTTGGCCTGGTCGAGGACGCTAACGTTGGTGCGTCTGTCCTCCCGGGGGATTTGCAGGATCTTGCGGAGACATCGTTGATGGTATTTCTCCAGCGACTTGAGGTGTCTACTGTACACGGTCCATGTCTCTGAGCCATACAGGAGGGCGGGTATCACTACAGCCCTGTAGACCATGAGCTCGGTGGTGGATTTGAGATCCTGGTCTTCGAACACTCTTTTCCTCATTCAGCCGAAGGCTGCACTGGCGCACTGGAGGCGGTGTTGGATCTCGTCGCCAATGTCTGCTCTTGTTGATAAGAGGCTCCCGAGATATGGGAAATGGTCCACGTTGTCCAGGGCCACGCCGTGGATCTTGATGACTGGGGGGCAGTGCTGTGCGGCGAGGATAGGCTGTGGAGGACCTTTGTCTTATGGATGTTTAGCGTAAGGCCCATGCTTTCGTACGCCTCAGTAAAGGTGTTGACAATAAGAACATACGAAATAGGAGCAGGAGTCGGCCATTCGGCCCCTCGAGCCTGCTCCGACATTTAATACGATCATGGCTGATCTGATCATGGACTCAGCTCCACTTCCCTGCCCGCCCCCTTATTCCCTTATCGGTTAAGAAACTGTCTATCTCTGTCTTAAATATATTCAATGTCCCGGTTTCCACAGCTCTCTGAGGCAGAGAATTCCACAGATTTACAACCCTCTGAGAGAAGAAATTTCTCCTCATCTCAGTTTTAAATGGGCGGCCCCTTATTCTAAGACCATGCCCCCTAGTTCTAGTCTCCCCCATCAGTGGAAACATCCTCTCTGCATCCACCTTGTCAAGCCCCCTCATAATCTGATACGTTTCGATAAGATCACCTCTCATTCTTCTGAACTCCAATGAGTAGAGGCCCAACCTACTCAACCTTTCCTCATAAGTCAACACCTTCATCCCCAGAATCAACCGAGTGAACCTTCTCTGAACTGTCTGCAAAGCAAGTATATCCTTTCGTAAATATGGAAACCAAAACTGCACGCAGTACTCCAGGTGTGGCCTCACCAATACCCTGTATAACTGTAGCAAGACTTCCCTGCTTTTATACTCCTGTCCTTATTTGATGGAGAAGAGGCCTCCGTGACCTCTGACCTGCCACCCTGTCAGCACAAAGCATTATAGGCAACACCAGAGCTGATAGATGACAAGGCAGAGTCACCAGACCTAGACTTGGCATCTCTCCACAGGGATGTGACAGTGAGCTGTGGCAGATGACCAGTTTGCGGGGGGGGGGGGCGGGATTAAGGGGATTATGTGATTTGCGTGTAAATAGGACGACACGATCCATGCTATGAGGCCGAGAGTTCCTCTCGCTCAATCACGATCCCCTCCCACACCCCACCACCTCAGCCACCATCTTCATTTCACCAGTCTGTGCTCTCGATGGTTCGCAGTGGTTCAGCGATCCCTCTCCCTCGCCTCCGATTCACAGGCTCGCGGTTTCGAGTCCCCCACTCCACAGACTCGAGCCTCGTCATCCCAGGCCCAACACTGAGGGAGTGCCGCACTGTCAGAGGGGCAGTACTGAGGGAGCGCCGTACTGCGCTGTCGGAGGGGCAGGACTGAGGGAGCGGCGCACTGTCGGAGGGGCAGTACTGAGGGAGCGGCGCACTGTCGGAGGGGCAGTACTGAGGGAGCGCCGCACTGTCGGAGGGGCAGTACTGAGGGAGTGCCGCACTGTCGGAGGGGCAGTACTGAGGGAGCGCCGCACTGTCGGAGGGGCAGTACTGAGGGAGCGCCGCACTGTCGGAGGGGCAGTACTGAGGGAGCGCCGTGCTGCGCTGTCGGAGGGGCAGTACTGAGGGAGCGCCGCACTGTCGGAGGGGCAGCACTGAGGGAGCACCGCACTGTCGGAGGGGCAGTACTGAGGGAGCGCTGCACTGTCGGAGGGGCAGTACTGAGGGAGCGCCGTGCTGCGCTGTCGGAGGGGCAGTACTGAGGGAGCGCCGCACTGTCGGAGGGGCAGTACTGAGGGAGCGCCGCACTGTCGGAGGGGCAGTACTGAGGGAGCGCCGTGCTGCGCTGTCGGAGGGGCAGTACTGAGGGAGTGCAGCACTGTCGGAGGGGCAGTACTGAGGGAGCGCCGCACTGTCGGAGGGGCAGTACTGAGGGAGCGCCGCACTGTCGGAGGGGCAGCACTGAGGGAGCGCCACACTGTCGGAGGGGCAGTACTGAGGGAGCGCCGCACTGTCGGAGGTGCTCCGAGAGAGGGAAGGGGGGAGGGTGCGTTGGGAGAACGGGGATTACGTGACCTGCAGCAAGGAGAAATGGAGACGACAGCACAGAGGGAGAAAGAGTTCAGAGACTGTAACGTAAGGATGATTGTGTGATCTGTTCATTGCTGTGTTTGCCGTTGTGGTCAACGTGGTCCAATAAACCACACAAAGCCCTCGGCCTGTCGAGACCGACCATTAGGGGCTTCTGCCTTCACAGACCAACGGGCAGCTAAACGGCTCGTCATTCTGCCTCACCCAAGGCTTCAGAGTTTCCAGAGCTGTGGTCACTCCTGCCGCTGGGCAGGGCCACATTGTCCGCATGCCCCCGACACGAGACTCCCAAAGCGAGCGCTCTACTCGGAACTCCTTCGCGGCAAATGAGCCAAAGGTGGGCAGAGGAAACGTTACAAGGGACCACCCTCAAAGCCTCCCTGATAAAGTGCAACATCCCCCACCGACACCTGGGAGTCCCTGGCCCAAAGACCAGTCCGCCCGAAGTGGAGGGAGTGCATCCGTGAGGGCGCTGAGCACCTCGAGTCTCGTCGCCGAGAGCGTGCAGAAAGCAAGCGCAGGCAGCGGAAGGAGCGTGCGGCAAACCAGTCCCACCCTCCCCTTCCCTCAACGTCTATCTGTCCCGCCTGTGACAGGGACTGTGGTTCCCGTATTGGACTGTTCAGTCACCTAAGGACTCGTGTTAAGAGTGGAAGCAAGTCTTCCTCGATTCCGAGGGACGGCCTATGATGGTGATGATGGGTCATTGCAACAACCAGAACCACGACTTGGATTTATATAGCGCCTTTAACATAGTCAAATGTCCCAAGGTGCTACACAGGAACGTTATGAGACAACAACTTTGACTCTGAGCCTCACAGGGCCAAATTAGGGCAGTAGACCAAAAGCTTGGTCAAAAAGGTCGATTTTAAGGAGCGTCTTGAAGGCGGAGATAGAGATACTGATTCCTGGGATGGGGGGATTGTCCTATGAGGAGAGATTGAGCAGACTAGGCCGATATTCTCTCGAGTTTAGAAGAATGAGAGGGGATCTCATTGAAACATACACAATTCCTACAGGGGCTTGACAGGGTAGATGCAGGGAGAGTGTTTCCCCCCGGGCTGGGGAGTCTAGAACCAGGGGTCACACAGTCTCAGGATAAGGGGTCGGCCATTGAGGACTGAGATGAGGAGGAATTTCTTCACTCAGAGGGGGGTGAATGTTTGGAATTCTCTGCCCCAGAGGGCCGTGGGGGCTCAGTCGTTGAGTATATTCAAGGCTGAGAGAGAGAGATTTTTGGAATCGAGGGCAATCGAGGGTTCGGGCGGGAAAGTGAGCCGTGATCTCATTGAATGGTGGGGCAGGTTCGAGGACCCAATGGCCGACTCCTGCTCTTGTTCCTTACGTTCTGATGTACAGGTCTCAAAGTGCGCTGCGATATACTGTCACTGTCCGGCCTCTCTGTGCCTGTCAAGTTCTGGTTATAACGGCTCCCTAAGACGGGTTGATCTTTGATGTGGTTTCGAATGTTTACAACTCGGCTATTATCACGGGGGCCCCATAAAACGCACTCTCCGTGACACTCTCTTCTCAGTAACAGCCTTGCTTAACAACTCCCTCACACACTTTCACACAGACCTTCATAATTCAAAGGCTCTCTCCACATTCTGTAGGCTCCTATCACATCTGTAAGGAACGACCACGGGCTGATGGCCTGTATCCATGACCTCTGAATCAATCTACCATTCCCCAATGTCTCCTGTGCATCTATTCAACCCCGTGCTGTACCTGCCCTGGGAGTGTTTGATGGGACAGTGTAGACGGAGCTTTACTCTGTATCTAACCCCGTGCTGTACCTGCCCTGGGAGTGTTTGATGGGACAGTGTAGAGGGAGCTTTACTCTGTATCTAACCCCGTGCTGTACCTGCCCTGGGAGTGTTTGATGGGACAGTGTAGACGGAGCTTTACTCTGTATCTAACCCCGTGCTGTACCTGCCCTGGGCATGTTTGATGGGACAGTGTAGAGGGAGCTTTACTCTGTATCTAACCCCCTGTACCTGCCCTGGGAGTGTGTGATGGGACAGTGTAGAGGGCGCTTTACTCTGTATCTAACCCCGTGCTGTACCTGACCTGGGAGTGTTTGATGGGACAGTGTAGAGGGAGCTTTACTCTGTATCTAACCCCCTGTACCTGCCCTGGGAGTGTTTGATGGGACAGTGTAGAGGGAGCTTTACTCTGTATCTAACCCCGTGCTGTACCTGCCCTGGGAGTGTTTGATGGGACAGTGTAGAGGGAGCTTTACTCTGTATTTAACCCCGTGCTGTACCTGCCTTGGGAGTGTTTGATGGGACAGTGTAGAGGGAGCTTTACTCTGTATCTCACTCACCCATGAAGAGACTGAGACTGATATTTCTTAGCTCTGAATGTAAACCTATCGGTGAGCAGTGGAGAAAATGTTAATCTGTGAATTATGTTGATGATTGTAGCGGAGGTTGTGGACTGTAAATATAATTTTCGATCTTGCCATTTAATCCCACACAGGCCCATTACTGTACATATAAAGCAGCATGAATCTAAATAAATTAGCTTTATGAATCACTGTGCCGGGTACAAACAGATTTTGTGTTGTTGGGCGAGAGATTAAGCAGACATATTGCTATCCCAAGCCTAGCCTAGTGGGCAAGTCGTAAAACTTGTACAATCCATTAAAGAGGCTCAGAACTGGCGAAATACGATCGGGAGATTATTTTCAATGTTACTTCTTGAGATGTGGGCGTCACTGGCAAAGCCGGCATTTATTGCCCATCCCTAATCGCCCCTTGAGAAGGTGGGGGTGAGCCTCCTTCTTGAACCGCTGCAGTCCGTGTGGTGAAGGTGCTCCCACAGTGCTGTTAGGGAGGGAGTTCCAGGATTGTGACCCAGCGACGATGAAGGAACGGCCGATATATTCCCAAGTCGAGGGATGGTGTGTGACTGGGAGGGGAACATGGAGGGGGTGGTGTTCCCATGGACCTGCTGCCCTTGTCCTTCGAGGCGGGTAGAGGCCGTGGGTTTGGGAGGTGCTGCCGAAGAAGCCTTGGCGAGTTGCCGCGGTGCATCTTGTAGACGGTGCACACCGCAGCCACGGTGCGCCGGTGGTGGAGGGAGTGAGTGTTGGAGGTGGTGGAGGGAGTGAGTGTTGGAGGTGGTGGAGGGAGTGAGTGTTGGAGGTGGTGGAGGGAGTGAGTGTTGGAGGTGGTGGAGGGAGTGAGTGTTGAACATAAGACATAGGATCAGGAGTCAGCCATTCGGCCCCTCGAGCCTGCTCCCCCACTCAATACGATCATGGCCGATCCGATCATGGACTCAGCTCCACTTCCCTGCCCGCTCCCCATAACCCTTCACTCACTTATCGCTCAAAAATCTGTCTGTCTCCGCCTTAAATATATTCAATGTCCCAGCCTCCACAGCTCTCTGGAGCAGAGAATTCCAAAGATTCACCACCCTCTGAGAGAAGAAATTCCTCCTCATCTCAGTTCTATGTTTCTATAGATGAAGTCCTTACTACTCGGGGGATCAAGGGGTATGGCGAGAAAGCAGGAAGGGGGTACTGAAGTTGCATGTTCAGCCATGAACTCATTGAATGGCGGTGCAGGCTCGAAGGGCTGAATGGCCTACTCCTGCACCTATTTTCTATGTTTCTATGTTTAAATGGGAGGCCCCTTATTCTGAGACTATGCCCCCTAGTTCTCGATTCCCCCACGAGGCGAAACACCCTCCCTGCATCTACCCTGTCCAGCCCCTGTAAGAATTGTGTATGTTTCGATGAGATCCCCTCTCATTCTTCTAAACTCGAGAGAATAACGGCCCGGTCTGCCCAATCTCTCCTCATCGAACTATCCCCACATCCCAGGAATCAGTCTGGTGAATCTTTGTTGAACCACGGCAAGTATACCTTTCCTTGGGTAAGCAGACAAAACTTCTTATTCTGCAAAACTCTAGAGAGGGCGGAACTGGTCACATTTGTCTGTGTTGAACTTAATTAGTGGCCGAAATGGATGCGCTAACGAATGACCGGCTCCTATCTGGTACAAACCCCAGCCCGGTCCTACAACCATGATGTAATTGTGTTTGGACATCTCTCGATTCTGAATCGTGCACAAAGTAGCCATTGAATTAATATTTACCAGTACAATTACACGGCGGTTCCCCTGGGAAGCCCTCTGAACACAGTATCTCGCCCTGATCCAACCTCCCACACTGAATTATACATTATCTAATTAATACACGCGACAGGATTAACTCCACACTCTCTGATCCAGGCTTCCGAGCACATTAACCAGGGTCGTTAGATAATCAGGTCATTCTTCCTGTCACAGAGAGCAGGCATCCTTCAGCTTGACGTTAATTAAGACAACCGAAGGAATGCGTGAGGGGGAAACTGGGATCCCGGCCGGGGTGACACCTCTGTGTTCCCTCACCCATTCGCTACACCTTCCGACATTCTTGTTAGGTAGGAGTTACACAGGAACAGGAGGAGGCCCGTTAAGCCTCTCGAGCCCATTACACAGGAACAGGAGGAGGCCCATTCGGCCCCTCGAGCCTGTTACACAGGAACAGGAGGAGGCCCATTCAGCCCCTCGAGCCTGTTACACAGGAACAGGAGGAGGCCCATTCAGCCCATCGAGCCTGTTACACAGGAACAGGAGGAGGCCCATTCAGCCCCTCGAGCCTGTTACACAGGAACAGGAGGAGGCCCATTCAGCCCCTCGAGCCTGTTACACAGGAACAGGAGGAGGCCCATTCAGCCCCTCGAGCCTGTTACACAGGAACAGGAGGAGGCCCATTCAGCCCCTCGAGCCTGTTACACAGGAACAGGAGGAGGCCCATTCAGCCCCTCGAGCCTGTTACACAGGAACAGGAGGAGGCCCATTCAGTCCCTCGAGCCTGTTACACAGGAACAGGAGGAGGCCCATTCAGCCCCTCGAGCCTGTTTCACAGCAACAGGAAGCCCGTTCAGCCCCTCGAGCCTGTTACACAGGAACAGGCGGAGGCCCATTCAGCCCCTCGAGCCTGTTACACAGGAACAGGAGGAGGCCCATTCAGCCCCTCGAGCCTGTTACACAGGAACAGGAGGAGGCCCATTCAGCCCCTCAAGCCTGTTACACAGGAACAGGAGGGGGCCCATTCAGCCCCTTGGGCCTGTTACACAGGAACAGGAGGAGGTCCATTTAGCCCATCGAGCCTGTTACACAGGAACAGGAGGAGGCCCATTCAGCCCCTCAAGCCTGTTACACAGGAACAGGAGGGGGCCCATTCAGCCCCTTGGGCCTGTTACACAGGAACAGGAGGAGGCCCATTCAGCCCCTTGGGCCTGTTACACAGGAACAGGAGGATGTCCATTCAGTCCATCGAGCCAGCTACACAGGAACAGGAGTGATATGTCCTTACAATACAGTACAAATGCACACGAGGCCCATACTTGAGAGAAGGTCACTCTGTGACCAGTTACCTTTATTAGCCAGCACTGAAGTGATGAAAGTGGGTGGAGCTGCCCCTTTTATACCTGAAAGTCCAGGTTAGGAGTGTCTCCCACAAGTTCACCACCTAGTGGTCAGTGTTCTCACGGTGTACAACTTAGGTCAGTTTATACATGGGTTACAATGACAGTTAAATAAATGACATCATCTCCCCCCCCAAAGTCTTATTGGGATCACAGGTTGAGTCTCTCTGGTGGTTTACGCTCCCTTGTAGAGCGCCTGAGTTGGGGCTCCGGTTGTTGGGCGCTGGCCTGAGTGTCTGCTGTTTGGGGTGCCTCAGGCCTGTCCGGACTGCCCACAGTGACTGGGCTCTCCTCCACTTGGTTCCGGTGTTCGGTCACCTGTGGAGGAGTGAACTCTACATCGTGTTCTTCCTCTGCTTCTTCTATGGGGTTGCTGAACCTCCTTTTTGTTTGATCCACATGTTTGCGGCAGATTTGTCCATTGGTAAGTTTAACTACCAGAATCCTATTCCCCTCTTTGGCTATCACAGTGCCTGCGAGCCATTTGGGCCTTGCAGCATAATTGAGAACAAAGACAGGGTCAGTGACATCAATACATCGCGCCCTCGCATTCCTGTCATGGTAGTCACATTGTGACTGGCGCCTGCTCTCAACACTTTCTTTCATGGTGGGGTGTATAAGGGATAACCTGGCTTTGAGCGTCCTTTTCATTAGCAGCTCTGCTGGTGGAACCCCTGTGAGCGAGTGTGGTCGGGATCTATTGGCCAACAGGAGGCGTGATAAGCGGCTTTGTAGGGAACCCCCTTGGATTTTGAGCATCCCCTGTTTGATTATCTGCACTGCTCGTTCTGCCTGGCTGTTTGAGGCCGGCTTGAACGGTGCCGTTCTGACATGGTTGATACCATTGCCTGCCATGAAGTCCTGGAATTCAGTGCTTGGCCATTGTCGCTGACCAAGATGTCCGGTAGACCGTGGGCGGCGAACATTGCCCGTAGACTTTCTACCGTGGCAGAGGATGTGCTTGAATTGAGAATGTCACACTCGATCCATTTGGAGTAGGCATCTACTACAACCAAAAACATTTTTCCCATGAAAGGACCTGCGTAGTCCACATGGATGCGTGACCATGGCTTGGCGGGCCAGGACGAGGGGCTAAAGGGGGCTTCCCTGGGCGCATTGTCCAGCTGGGCACATGTGTTGCACCTGCGAACACAAAGTTCTAGGTCTGCATCTATCCCTGGCCACCAAACGTGTAACCTGGCAATTGCCTTCATCATAACAATGCCCGGGTGCTCATTGTGGAGTTCTCTGATGAACACCTCTCTGCCCATCTGGGGCATGACTACTCGGTTTCCCCACAGTAGGCAATCGGCCTGAATCGAGAGTTCATCCTTGCGCCTGTGAAATGGCTTGAATTCCTCAGGGCATGCCCCGTACGTAGCTGCCCAGTCCCCATTCAGGACACATTTCTTGACCAGAGACAATAGCGGGTCTCTATTTGCCCAGACTTTAATCTGATGGGCTGTCACAGGTGAGCCTTCGCTTCCGAAAGCTTCAACAGCCATGACCATCTCAGCACCATGCTCGGTTGCCCCCTCGGCGGTGGCTAGTGGGAGCCTGCTGAGTGCATCGGCGCAGTTTTCGGTGCCCGGTCTGTGCTGAATTGTGTAGTCATAGGCAGCTAACGTGAGTGCCCACCTCTGTATGCGGGCCAATGCATTCGCATTTATGGCCTTGTTGTCGGCCAAAAGGGACGTTAGGGGTTTGTGATCTGTCTCCAGCTCAAATTTCCTGCCAAACAGCTACTGGTGCATTTTTTTTACTGCATATACACATGCAAGCGCTTCCTTTTCTACCATCCCGTAGCCCCTTTCTGCCTGGGACAGACTCCTGGAGGCATAAGCTACCGGCTGTAACTGACCCTTGGCATTGACATGCTGCAACACACACCCGACACCATAGGACGATGCATCGCACGTTAAAACAAGTTTCTTACACGGGTCATATAACGTTAACAGTTTGTTGGGGCATAACAAATTTTGTTCTCAATCCTGGCTGTCCCCCCCAGACCCATTCGCGACCTTTGCATAGGAGCACGTGTAGCGGCTCTAGCAGCGTGCTCAATTTGGGAAGAAAGTTACCAAAATAGTTCAGGAGCCCCAGGAACGAACGCAGCTCCGTCGTGTTACGGGGTCTGGGTCCTATCTGGATTGCTTCCATTTTGGATGCAGTAGGTCTGACCCCGTCTGCTGCTACCCTCCTCCCCAGGAATTCTACCTCTGGAGCTAGGAAAACGCACTTCGCCTTTTTCAGTCGCAGACCTACCCGGTCCAGTCTGCGTAGCACCTCCTCCAGGTTGTGGAGGTGTTCTTCAGTATTGCGACTCGTGATGAGGATGTCGTCCTGAAAAACCACTGTCCTTGGAATCGACTTGAGGAGACTTTCCATATTTCGTTGAAAGATCGCGGCAACCGAGCGAATCCCAAACGGACATCTGTTATACTCAAACAACCCCTTGTGTGTCGTGATGGTGGTCAGCTTCTTCGACTCACTCGCCAGCTCCTGGGTCATGTAAGCTGAGGTCAGGTCCAATTTTGAAAAAAGTTTGCCACCGGATAGCGTCGCAAAGAGGTCCTCCGCTCTCGGTAGCGGGTACTGGTCTTGGTGTGACACCCGATTGATGCTGGCCTTGTAATCACCACATATCCTGACCGACCCATCCGTCTTGAGCACCGGCACAATCGGGCTCGCCCAGTCACTGAATTCGACTGGCGAGATGATGCCTTCCCTCAGCAGGCGGTCCAATTCGTATTCTATCTTTTCCCGCATCACATACGGCACCGCTCTAGCCTTGTGGTGTTAATGGCCTGGTGTCCGGGTTTATGTGAATCACTTCCTTTGCCCCCATGAATGTGCCGATGCCGGGTTGAAATAGTGAGTCAAATTTGTCCAGGACCTGTGAGCATGATATTCGCTCCACAGAAGAAATTGCATTGACATCGCCCCGTTTCCAGTTCATGACAGCAAGCCAACTCCTCCCTAGTAGTGCGGGACCGTCCCCTGGGACAATCCAGAGTGGCAACCTGTTCTCCGAATCTTTGTGGGTCACGACTACCGTGGCACTGCCTAGCACCGGAATGATCTGCTTTGTATATGTCCGTAGCTGTGCTTCAATTGGCAATAATTTTGGCCTCCTGGCCTTGGATGCCCACAACTTGTCGAACTGTTTGATACTCATCAGGGGCTGGCTGGCCCCTGTGTCTAGCTCCATTAATACTGGGGTGCCATTGAGGAGCACTTTCATCATTATCGGTGGCGTCCTGGTGTATGAACTGTACATGTGCTCCATATGAACTCGCTGAACTTCAGCTTCCAGCGATTTCCCCCAGTATTCATTTGGCCTCGTAAGGCTTACATCAGGCCTGTCCTCCTCGTACATCAACCTGGCTGCAGGCTTCCTGCACATACGCTCCAAGTGACCGCTGACGTTGCAGTTTCTGCAGGTATATTGCTGATACCTGCAAGCTCTGGCTGGGTGTTTGCCTCCAAATCTCCAACATGAGCCGTTGTTGGAAACAAAAGGTCCATTACCAGTCGATCGTCTCTGACTGTCTCTGTAACTGTCCTTAAACGCACCATTAACAGGTGTTGATGGTCCCATTACTGACCGCATTGTTCCTTGCGATAGCATGAATCACCGTTCAGCTAGCCATTGTCTCTGTTGAATTCCCCCTTTGGGTTCGACTACATGCTGGGGCATGTCCGATTGCCCTTGTCTGCCTGGAGAACTGTGTGCCGCGTTAACAATGTTGACTCACTGTCCATTTGTTGCATTTGAGCCAAGATTTTTGTCAAACATCATTCTGGTCTCTTCCTCCCCTGAGATAAATGTCTGGGCCATCAAAGCCGCTGTTTCCAGGGTCAAGTCTTTGGTCTCAATCAGTTTCCTAAAAACCCCAGCGTGCCCGATGCCCTCAATAAAAAAGTCTCGCAGCATCTCCGCTCTGCATGCATCTGGGAACTTACATAGACTCACCAGTCGCCGGAGGTCTGCCACGAAGTCTGGAACGCTTTGCCCTTCTCGCCGCCGGTGAGTGTAAAACCGGTGTCTCGCCATGTGCATGCTGCTCGCTGGTTTAAAGTGTTCCCTGATCAACTAACTGAGCTCTTCGAACGTCTTGTCCGCCGGCTTCTCTGGCGCTAGAAGGTCCTTCATCAGGGAGTACGTCCTGGATCCACAAACCGCCAGGAGATGAATCCTGCGTTTGTCGGCCGAATCCTGTCCCAGCCATTCCTTAGTGACAAAACTTTGTTGTAGTCTCTCAATAAAGTCGTCCGAATCATCACCAACACAGTACCTCTCTTCTGTGCTGCTAGTGGCCATGCTCGCGTGGTTTAAATCCCAGTTTCTCGTCGCCAATAATATGTCCTTACTATACAGTATAAATGCACACGAGGCCCATACTTGAGAGAAGGTCACCCTGTGACCAGTTACCTTTATTCCAGCACTGAAGTGATGAAGGTGGGTGGAGCTTCCCCTTTTATACCTGAAAATCCAGGTGAGGAGTGTCTCCCACAAGTTCACCACCTAGTGGTCAATGTTCTCACGGTGTACAACTTAGGTCAGTTTATACATGGGTTACAATGACAGTTAAATAGATGACAAGGAGGAGGCCCATTCAGCCCCTCGAGCCTGTTACACAGGAACAGGAGGAGGCCCATTCAGCCCCTCGAGCCTGTTACACAGGAACAGGAGGAGGCCCATTCAGCCCCTCGAGCCTGTTACACAGGAACAGGAGGAGGCCCATTCAGCCCCTCGAACCTGTTACACAGGAACAGGAGGAGGCCCATTCAGCCCCTCAAGCCTGTTACACAGGAACAGGAGGAGGCCCATTCAGCCCCTCGAGCCTGTTACACAGGAACAGGAGGAGGCACATTCAGCCCCTCGAACCTGTTACACAGGAACAGGAGGAGGCCCATTCAAGCCCTCGGGCCTGTTACACAGGAACAGGAGGAGGCCCATTCAGCCCCTCGGGCCTGTCACACAGGAACAGGAGGAGGCCCATTCAGCCCCTCGAGCCTGTTACACAGGAACAGGAGGAGGCCCATTCAGCCCCTCAAGTCTCTTACACAGGCACAGGAGGAACCCCATTCAGCCCCTCGAGTCTGTTACATAAGAACATAAGAACATAAGAATTAGGAACAGGAGTAGGCCATCTAGCCCCCCGAGCCTGCTCCGCCATTCAACAAGATCATGGCTGATCTGGCCGTGGACTCAGTTCCACTTACCCGGCCGCTTCCCGTAACCCTTAATTCCCTTATTGGTTAAAAATCTATCTATCTGTGATTTGAATACATTCAATGAGCTAGCCTCAACTGCTTCCCTGGGCAGAGAATTCCACAGATTCACAACCCTCTGGGAGAAGAAATTCCTTCTCAACTCGGTTTTAAATTGGCTCCCCTGTATTTTGAGGCTGTGCTCCCTAGTTCTAGTCTCCCCGACCAGTGGAAACAACCTCTCTGCCTCTATCTTGTCTATCCCTTTCATTATTTTAAATGTTTCTATAAGATCACCCCTCATCCTTCTGAACTCCAACGAGTAAAGACCCAGTCTACTCAATCTATCATCATAAGGTAACCCCCTCATTTCCGGAATCAGCCTAGTAAATCGTCTCTGTACCCCCTCCAAAGCTAGTATATCCTTCCTTAAGTAAGGTGACCAAAACTGCACGCAGTACTCCAGGTGCGGCCTCACCAATACCCTGTACAGTTCCAGCAGGACCTCCCTGCTTTTGTACTCCATCCCTCTCGCAATGAAGGCCAACATTCCATTCGCCTTCCTGATTACCTGCTGCACCTGCAAACTAACTTTTTGGGATTCATGTACAAGGACCCCCAGGTCCCTCTGCACCGCAGCATGTTGTAATTTCTCCCCATTCAAATATTCCCTTTTACTATTTTTTTTCCAAGGTGGATGACCTCACACTTTCCGACATTGTATTCCATCTGCCAAACCTTCGCCCATTTGCTTAACCTATCCAAATCTCTTTGCAGCCTCTCTGTGTCCTCTACACAACCCGCTTTCCCACTAATCTTAGTGTCATCTGCAAATTTTGTTACACTACAATCTGTCCCCTCTTCCAGGTCATCTATGTATATTTAACAGGAACAGGAGGAGTACCATTCAGCCCCTCGAGCCTGTTACACAGGAACAGGAGGAGGCCCATTCAGCCCCTCGAGCCTGTTGCACAGGAACAGGAGGAGGCCCATTCAGCCCCTCGAGCCTGTTGCACAGGAACAGGAGGAGACCCATTCAGCCCCTCGAGCCTGTTACACAGGAACAGGAGGAGACCCATTCAGCCCCTCGAGCCTGTTACACAGGAACAGGAGGAGGCCCATTCAGCCCCTCGAGCCTGTTACACAGGAACAGGAGGAGGCCCATTCAGCCCCTCGAGCCTGTTGCACAGGAACAGGAGGAGACCCATTCAGCCCCTCGAGCCTGTTACACAGGAACAGGAGGAGACCCATTCAGCCCCTCGAGCCTGTTACACAGGAACAGGAGGAGACCCATTCAGCACCTCGAGCCTGTTACACAGGAACAGGAGGAGGCCCATTCAGCCCCTCGAGCCTGTTACACAGGAACAGGAGGAGACCCATTCAGCACCTCGAGCCTGTTACACAGGAACAGGAGGAGGCCCATTCAGCCCCTCGAGCCTGTTACACAGGATCAGGA
>NC_092007.1:11271141-11298641 GCF_044704955.1 Pristiophorus japonicus | reverse complement strand
GTTAATCGCTTATCAATAACCTTTCTAGTACATGAAGGAGTTGAGATCTCGGTCTATTGAATGGCGTGCGTTGATAGTTTGTGATCTGATAGGCCCGAGCATTAATCCTAACTAGTCAAGCATCAATAACAACGAACAGTAAATGGTAGGAAACTGAGAAGTGTAGAGGAACAAAGGAACCTTCGAGTGCAGGTCCACAGATCCCTGAAGGTATCATCATACGCAGTCCCTCGGAATCGAGGAAGACTTGCTACCACTCTAAAAATGAGTCCATAGGTGGCTGAACAGTCCAATACGAGAACCACAGTCCCTGTCACAGGTGGGACAGACAGTGGTTGAGGGAAGGGGAGGGTGGGACAGGTTTGCCGCATGCTCTTCCGCTGCCTGCGCTTGGTTTCTGCATGCTCCCGGATGCACTTCCTCCACTTAGGGCGGACTGGTCTTTGGGCCAGGGACTCCCAGGTGTCGGTGGGGATGTCGCACTTTATCAGGGAGGCTTTGAGGGTTTGTAACGTTTCCTCTGCCCACCTTTGGCTCGTTTGCCGTGAAGGAGTTCCGAGTAGAGCGCTTGCTTTGGGGAGTCTCGTGTCTGGGGACCATGCGGACAATGTGGCCCTGCCCAGCGGAGCTGGTCGAGTGTGGTCAGTGCTTCGATGCTGGGGATGTTGGGCCTGGTCGAGGACGCTAACGTTGGTGCGTCTGTCCTCCCGGGGGATTTGTAGGATCTTGCGGAGACATCGTTGGTGGTATCTCTCCAGCGACTTGAGGTGTCTACTGTACATGGTCCATGTCTCTGAGCCATACAGGAGGGCAGGTATCACTACAGCCCTGTAGACCATGAGCTTGGTGATAGATTTGAGGGCCTGGTCTTCAAACACTCTTTTCCTCAGGCGGCCGAAGGCTGCACTGGCGCACTGGAGGCGGTGTTGGAGCTCGTCGTCAATGTCTGCTCTTGTTGATAAGAGGCTCCCAACGTATGGGAAATGGTCCACGTTGTCCAGGGCCACGCCGTGGATCTTGATGACTGGGGGGCAGTGCTGTGCGGCGAGGACAGGCTGGTGGAGGACCTTTGTCTTACAGATGTTTAGCGTAAGACCCATACTTTCGTACGCCTCAATAGATACGCTGACTATGACTTGGAGTTGAGCCTCTGAATGTGCACAGATGCAGGCGTTGTCCGTGTACTGTAGCTTGACGACAGAGATTGGGGTGGTCTTGGACCTGGCCTGGAGGCGGCGAAGGTTGAACAGCTTCCCACTGGTTCTGTAGTTTAGTTCCACTCCAGCGGGGAGCTTGTCGACTGTGAGGTGGAGCATGGCAGCAAGGAAGATTGAGAAGAAGGTTGGGGCGATGACACAGCCCTGTTTGACCCCGGTCCGGACGTGGATTGGGTCTGTAATAGATCCGTTGGTAAGGATCACGGTCTGCATGTTGTCGTGGAGCAGGCAGAGGATGGTGACGAACTTTTGGGGGCATCCGAAACGGAGGAGGTCACTCCATAGACCCTAGCGGTTGACAGTGTCAAAGCATCGAATAACAAAAACCATTAAATGGTAAGAAACTGAGACGTGTAGAGGAACAAAGGGATCTTGGAGTGCAGGTCCACAGATCCCTGACGGTAGCAGGCCAGGTAGATAAGGTGGTAAAGAAGGCATACGGAATGCTTGCCTTTATTAGCCGAGGCATAGAATACAAGAACAGGGAGGTTATGCTTGAACTGTATAAAACACTGGTTAGCCCACAGCTGAAGTACTGCGTGCAGTTCTGGTCACCACATTACAGGAAGGATGTGATTGCACTGGTGGGCGTAGTCTATAGGCCCCCAAACAGTAGGCACACATTTGCACGGAGTATAAATCAAGAAATAATGGAGGCTTGTAAGAAAGGAATGGCAATAAACATGGGCGACTTTAATCTTCATATTGATTGGACAAATCAAATTGGCCAGGGTAGCCTTGAGGAAGAGTTCATAGAGTGTATCCAAGATGGTTTCCTTGAACAGTACGTTGTGGAACCAAACAGGGAGCAGGCTATCTTAGATCTACTTCTGTGTAATGAGACGGGGTTGGGGGTAATATATTAACATGGATAGAGGATTGGCTAACAGAGAACACAGAGTCGGGATAATTGGTTCATTCTCTGGTTGACAACCAGTAACTAATGGGGTGCCACAGAGATCAGTGCTGGGACCCCAACTATTTACAATCTATATTAACGACTTGGAAGAAGGGACTGAGTGTAACGTAGCCAAGTTTGCTGACGATACAAAGATGGGAGGAAAAGCAATGTGTGAAGAGGACACAGAAAATCTGCAAAAGGACATAGACAGGCTAAGTGAGTGGGCAAAAATTTGGCAGATGGAGTACAATGTCGGAAATTGTGAGGTCATGCACTTTGGCAGAAAAAAAATCAAAGAGCAAATTATTATTTAAATGGAGAAAGATTGCAAAGTGCTGCAGTACAGCGGGACCTGGGGGTACTTGTGCATGAAACACAAAAGGTTAGTATGCAGGTACAGCAAGTGATCAGGAAGGCCAATGGTATCTTGGCCTTTATTGCAAAGGGGATGGAGTATAAAAGCAGGGAAGTCTTGCTACAGTTATACAGGGTATTGGTGAGGCCACACCTGGAGTACTGCGTGCAGTTTTGGTTTCCGTATTTACGAAAGGATATACTTGCTTTGGAGGCAGTTCAGAGAAGGTTCACTCGGTTGATTCCGGGGATGAGGGGGTTGACTTATGAGGAAAGGTTGAGGAGGTTGGGCCTCTACTCATTGGAATTCAGAAGAATGAGAGATGATCTTATCGAAAGGTATAAGATTATGAGGAGGCTTGACAAGGTGGATGCAGAGAGGATGTTTCCACTGATGGGGGAGATTAGAACTAGGGGGCATGGTCTTAGAATAAGGGGCAACCCATTTAAAACTGAGATGAGGAGAAATTTCTTCTCTGAGAGGATTATAAATCTGTGGAATTCGCTCCCTCAGAGAGCTGTGGGGGCTGGGTATTTGAATAAATTTAAGACAGAGATAGACAGTTTCTTAAACAATAAGGGGATAAGGGGTAATGGGGAGCGGGCGGGGAAGTGGAGCTGAGTCCATGATCGGATCAGCCATGATTGTATTAAATGGCGGAGCAGGCTCGAGGGGCCAAATGGCCGACTCCTGCTCCTATTTCTTATGTTCTTATGTTCTAATAAACGATCTCCTAGTAAAGGATTCTCTAGTAATGAGTGACCATTGCACGGTTGAATTTCAAATTCGGTTGGAGGGTGAGAAAGTTGGATCTCAAACCAGGGTCCTAAGCTTAAATAAAGGAGACTACAAAGGTATGAGGGTAGAGTTGGCTAAAGTGGACTGGGAAAATAGATTAAAGTATGGGACAGTTGATGAGCAGTGATAGAAACATAGAAACATAGAAAATAGGTGCAGGAGTAGGCCATTCGGCCCTTCTAGCCTGTACCACCATTCAATGAGTTCATGGCTGAACATGCAACTTCAGTACCCCATTCCTGCTTTCTCGCCATACCCCTTGATCCCCCCGAGTAGTAAGGACTACATCTAACTCCTTTTTGAATATATTTAGTGAATTAGCCTCAACAACTTTCTGTGGTAGAGAATTCCACAGGTTCAACACTCTCTGGGTGAAGAAGTTTCTCCTCATCTCGGTCCTAAATGGCTTACTCCTTATCCTTAGACTGTGACCCCTGGTTCTGGACTTCCCCAAAATTGGGAACATTCTTCCTGCATCTATCCTGTCAAAACCCATCAGAATTTTAAATGTTTCTATAAGGTCCCCTCTCATTCTTCTGAACTCCAGTGAATACAAGCCCAGTTGATTCAATCTTTCTTGATAGTGGCTAACTAAGGAAATAAGGGAGGGTATCAAATTGAAAACAAGGGCATACAAATTTGCCAAGATTACTGGGAGGCCAGAGGATTGGGAAACTTTTAAAAGCCAGCAAAGGACGACTAAAAAAAATATAAAGAGGGGGAAAATAGATTATGAAAGTAAACCTAGCAAGAAATATAAAAACAGATAGTAAGAGTTTCTACAGGTATATAAAAAGGAAACGGGTAGCTATAGTAAACATTGGTCCCCTCGAGGATGAGACTGGGGAATTAATAACGGGGAACAGGGAAATGGCAGAGATTTTGAACAAATATTTTGTATCGGTTTTTATGGTAGAAGACACTAAAAACATCCCAATAATAGATAATCAAAGGGCTATAGTGAGGGAGGAACTTAAAATAATCACTGTCACTGATGAAGTAGTACTCGGTAAAATAATTGGACTGAAGGTGGACAAGTCCCCTGGACCTGATGGCCTGCATTCTACAGTCTTAAAAGGCTACAGAGATAGTAGATGCATTGGTTGTAATCTACCAAATTTCACTGGAGCTATGGGGAGAGAGTGGGGCAGTGAGATTAGTTTGGGGATTGATACAGGGCTATGGGGAAAGAGCGGGGCAGTGGGATTAGTTTGGATTGATACAGGGCTATGGGGACAGAGCGGGGCAGTGGGATTAGTTTGGATTGATACAGGGCTATGGGGACAGAGCGGGGCAGTGGGATTAGTTTGTGACTGATATAGGGCTATGGGGACAGAGCGGGGCAGTGGGATTAGTTTGGATTGATACAGGGCTATTGGGGACAGAGCAGGGCAGTGGGATTAGTTTGTGACTGATACAGGGCTATGGGGAGAGAGCGGGGCAGTGGGATTAGTTTGGGGATTGATACAGGGCCATGGGGCGAGAGCGGGACAGTGGGATTAGTTTGGGGATTGATACAGGGCTATGGGGAGAGAGCGGGCAGTGGGATTAGTTTGGGAATTGATACAGGAGTATGGGGAAAGAGGGGGGCAGTGGGATTAGTTTGGGGATTGAAACAGGGGCTATGCGGAGAGAGCGGGGCAGTGAGAAGATTGTTTATGGATGAGCTAGCATGGATTCATGGGCTGAATGGTCTTCCATAAACTTACATGTGTTAATAGAAGTATTGTGTCTGTAAGCACTCTCGTAATGACTCCACGAGGTAAGGTATTCTGCTTGAACTGTGGTGACCTTAGTCCGTTTATTACAGTTCCTGAATGAGGGTACAGTAAAGTGAGCTCCCTTTTATACCTGGTTTCCTGCAGTGTGCAGGTGACCCCTAGGTCTCCACCAGTTGCACCCTCTGGTGGTACTGGCATAGTGTATACAGTGTGAAGATACATCCAGTGGTCTTATGTAACATTGAGTGTACAGGGTGTATACTTATATTATACATACACAACATCACTCCCCCCTAAGTCTTGTGCCACTGGCCTTTGCATTGTGTGCTCTGGCCCTAGACTTCAGTGCCCAAAGCCCTTGCACCTTGTCTGTGCTTTAGCTAGGATCTCTCCCTGTCGACACCCCCAAGTCTTTATTGCCACAACATTGGGAGATGGTCAGCCATGGATGGTTGGAGGTTGCAGTGGGGGGTTTGAGTGGGTTCTGGGTGTGATCCATGGTGTCTCCATGACTACATACATCTATTTCCCCCCCCCCCCGCCATACATAGACCATGTGTGTGGCTCAACACCTGTGTGTGCATACATGTACAGAGAAAAAAAAAGGATTAGTTACATCAGTGTTTGGGTTGTGCAGTGGTGGAACCAGTACATTTTACAGGTAAGGGACATACGTGGTCTCACAGTCTTGCCCCTGGGTTGTGTAGGTGCAGGTGGGTGAGGACGCTAGTTCCAGAGTGCCCAGACCGTGTCCAGGTTGTCTGATGGTGGCGTTGTGCCCCATGCCAGCTGGGTGGGCTCGGATCCCTCCCATTGGATGGGTCTCAGGGCCTTTGCCGTTGCCTAGTGGTGGGCAGAGCCACAGGAATGTGTGGCCTCCCTGTCCTCCTTTGAGGGTCTCCCTGCTGCCCTTCAGCGATAGTGGGGAGCCTGGTCATCCCAGGTCCCGTCGGGAGGGCTGGAGGGTGCTGGCCTCTTGCTCCCGCTGTTGGCCCTGGGTGGCCAGGGGGGGGGGGGGAGGGGTAGAGCCAATCTGGGGCAGGGTACCGGTGGTGGTACCTGTGCCAATCGCTGATCGCTGGCCCTGCAGTGGGGTATGCTCCCTCTGTGTGTGTGGCCACGCTCCCTGGGGCATCACATTGGTGCCGGAGGCACAGGCTACACGATCGGGTAGCCCGCTAGACCTGGGTGCTTCCAACAGGAGGTTGCCCTCGGCTTTGTCGGCGTACAGGTAGAACCCGGCATCGCACATCATTTCATCATTATCATTCACGATACATTGGCTCCGACTGCAATCACCCGACTCGACACGGTTAGTTACATTTACATACTTGCATTTGTCAATTACATCTTTTACATGTGTATTACCGACATCGCCGTACAAAGAATGCAACTGTCCCTTTAATTGTGCTGGGTTGCCGGTTCCCTTTAAGAGGGCCCTTGCAATCCTAGCTCCAATCCGGTTTGCTGCTCAGCCTCACGTGTTGCTCCCTCATCGCTGCCCCTCGCGGTCTGGCCGCCGCCATCTTGACTTCAGGCGCTTTTCACCTCGTGGTGCGGGCGCCATCTTCTCTCTCTCCACGAGCTGGGCCGCGGTGATCCTTATCTTCCCCCAGGTTCTGCCACGGAAGCCGGGAGGTTACCTTCTGCCCTGATCTTCTCCCTCCGGAGTCCTGCCACTGGAGCCCGGAAGGTGAGGTCGGGTCGTTCGGGGTTGGATCATCTCGCCGTTGGGTCGGGCGGTCCGGGTCGTCGCCACGCAGTTCGGGTTGGGCGGCTGGGTTTCTCGGGCGTCGTGCGGGATCCAACTTCGGGGCCGCGTGGGCCGTCGATCGCCGGGGCCTGGAGGCTTTCCCGGCTCCAACGGATCGGTTTCATCCATCTTCTTCCGAGCAGCGTCGGACCCTCGCCAGCAACGATCCACCAAGGTGACTTGTGCATCGCGCCATCGTGGGACACCTGGACATCCGATGACCGGGGTGGTGTCGTTTGTGTAGGTGAGCAGCTCCACCGGGATCGGGAGCATTTGAGGCCGTTCGACTGGGTTGTCCCAGAGTTTCTCGAAGGCCGCCTGATTCATCAGCCACTGGCTCGCCCCTGTGTCCACCTCCACCGAGACTGGAGCACCGTTGATCTCAACTTCCGTTTTCAACGGGGATCTCTCGGCGGAGCAGGTAAACGCTCCGTCCACCTCTTCCTGGGGCCGAGCTGCCTCTCGGACTCTCGCTTCACCGTCGCCGGAGTCCCAATAATCGGCCAACTCCTTCATCCACTCGGTGAGTAACATTTCTCTCGCACACTCCCTGGAGGTGGCCCTTCGTGTTGCAGCCTTTGCAAGTATGGTCTTTGTAGCGGCACTGGGGTGGGCCCTGTGATTGCCTCCACAGCGCCAGCATGGGGCTGGCCTGCTGGCCCCATGTGGCGGACTCAGGGTTGCGGGACGCGGGGTTCTGTTCTCTCCAGCCTGAGAGAGACCGCTTGCAGCAGCCTTGCTTCCAGAAGGCTCCAGTCGGTTCACAGAACTTGCCGGGTTAGAGTCCTGGGGGGTGAGCCATCCGCTTGGTGTCGCAGGCCGAGACCATGAAGGCCGGGCTCACGTTAATTGCCTTCTGCAGGGTGACCGTGGTGTCCGCAGAAAGCAGCCTGTGGAGAAGGCCCTCGTGGCCGATTCCGATAACGAAGATGTCCCGCAGTGTGGTGGTCGTCAAAATCACACGGTGCAGCCAATTGTCTGAGGTCTGCGGCATATTTTGTGATTTCTTGGCCGCCGGTGGGTGTAGAACCGGTGTCTGGCTGTGAGGATGCTCTCTTTTCGGTTTGAGCTGCTCCTGTGTCATCGTTACGAGCTCCGCGTACGTTTTGGTCGTTGTCTTCTCTGGGGCTGGCAAGTCCCTGACCAAGCCATAGACGGTGGGTCCACAACTGCTGAGCAGGACAGCTCTGAGCTTATCAGCCGGGTGAGGCCGGTGTGTCTCCCGCCAGGTCGTTCGCGACGAAAAAGTGTTCAAGCCTTTGCACAAAGGCCTCCCAGTCTTCCCCATCGGCGAATTGTTAAAAGGTGCCAAGGTTAGCCATTTTTCGCGTGGATATTGGTAATCTCGTCGTCAGTTATTGTGTCAGTAAGCACTCCAGTAATGATTCCACGAGGTAAGGTATTGTACTTGAACTGTGGTGACCTTAGTCCATTTATTGCAGCTCCTGAGTGAGGGTACTGTAAGGTGAGCTCCCTTTTATACCTGGTTACCTGTCGTGTACAGGTGACCCCTAGGTCTCCACCAGTTGCACCCTCTGGTGGTACAGGCACAGTGTATACAGTGTGAAGATACATCGTGGTCTTATATAACTGTACATTGAGTGTACAGAGTATATACTTGTGTTATACATACACAACAGGATGCATGCCAGAGAAACCTCTGGTGAGGAGTCTGGAAAGATGCCAAATTGATTAACTATGAACCTACAGGAAGGGGCAGGCAGTGTGTATTGACTCTTGGTCCTATCAGTATCAAGGTTCGAGTTCCATGAATAAAGATTCCTTCATTCTGCCTGCTTCAGTGCCTTCAATGATTTTGAGTTGCCCCAGCGACCTTAGCTCCAAAAACAATCGGAATATAGCCACAGGCAGCCATCCTCCAGAACCATTTTGCTGCGGGGTCACACAGGCACGTGCTGAGGGCACCTCATCAAAGAGGACCCCCCCCCGCAAACAGTAGCCCAACCAACGACAATCGCAGCTCAAAATAACCTTATGTTTCATGGGACAGAGTAGAGGGAGCTTTACTCTGTATCTAACCCCCTGTACCTGTACCTGCCCTGGGAGTGTTTGATGGGACAGTGTAGTGGGAGCTTTACTCTGTACCTAACCCCCTGTACCTGCCCTGGGAGTGTTTGATGGGACAGTGTAGCGGGAGCTTTACTCTGTATCTAACCCCCTGTACCTGCCCTGGGAGTGTTTGATGGGACAGTGTAGAGGGAGCTTTACTCTGTATCTAACCCCCTGTACCTGCCCTGGGAGTGTTTGATGGGACAGTGTAGAGGGAGCTTTACTCTGTATCTAACCCCCTGTACCTGCCCTGGGAGTGTTTGATGGGACAGTGTAGAGGGAGCTTTACTCTGTATCTAACCCCGTGCTGTACCTGCCCTGGGAGTGTTTGACGGGACAGTGTAGAGGGAGCTTTACTCTGTATCTAACCCCGTGCTATACCTGCCCTGCGAGTGTTTGATGGGACAGTGTAGAGGGAGCTTTACTCTGTATCTAACCCCCTTTGCCTGCCCTGGGAGTGTGTGACGGGGCAGTGCAGAGGGAGCTTTACTCTGAATCTAACCCCGTGCTGTACCTGCCCTGGGAGTGTTTAATGCATACAGTGTAGAGGGAGCTTTACTCTGTATCTAACCCCCTGTGCCTGCCCTGGGAGTGTTTGATGGGACAGTGTAGAGGGAGCTTTACTCTGTATCTAACCCCATGTACCTGCCCTGGGAGTGTTTGATGGGACACGATTAATAACTCAATCTCTGGCAGGGATAAAGAAAAAGCAGGAAACAATTTATGCAACAGAAGTCCTTTTGAATTATTAATTAAAATTTAGATTTCGGTGCAGATTGAAAATCGCTGTTTTTGGACAGAGATAGAGGGGCGCAGATTAAAGCTGTCGGCTCTAATAATTGCCTAAGCTCCTTTGACAATGGTAAGAACTGGTGCAGCGATTTGAAATGTCTGCCGGAGCACGAATGGATCAATACTGAGCGAAGCGCTCGATAAGTCATCTGAAGAATCTGCTTCCCCTCCAATGGTTCACTGTATCTCCTTCCCCGCAGTGTTGACTGGGGTCCAAATCTTCCCTTCAATCTGACCACCCAGCGACCCCTTGTCTCACCAATCTCCTTTTCTGGCCACGAGTCCACCACAAGGTCAATGAAGCTTGCCTCCAGCCTTCCCTCGCCCTCCCTCGTCCCCTACTCCCTCGCCCTCCCTCCACCCCCTCCCTCGCCCCTACCTCCCTCGCCCCCTCCCTCCCTCGCCCCCACCTCCCTCGTCCACCCTCCCTCGCCCTCCCTTGCCCCCAACTCCCTCGCCCTCCCCCGCGCCCCCTCCCTCGCCCTCCCTCACCCCCCCACTCCTCGCCCTCCCTCGCCCCCACCTCCCTCGCCCACCCTCCCTCGCCCCCACCTCCCTCGCCCTCCCTCACCCCCCCCACTCCTCGCCCTCCCTCGCCCCCACCTCCCTCGCCCACCCTCCCTCGCCCACCCTCCCTCGCCCCCACCTCCCTCACCCCCCCACTCCTCGCCCTCCCTCGCCCCCACCTCCCTCGCCCACCCTCCCTCGCCCCCACCTCCCTCGCCCACCCTCCCTCGCCCTCCCTTGCCCCCAACTCCCTCGCCCTCCCCCGTTCCCCCTCCCTCACCCCCCCACTCCTCGCCCTCCCTCGCCCCCACCTCCCTCGCCCACCCTCCCTCGCCCCCACCTCCCTCGCCATCCCTCACCCCCCCCACTCCTCGCCCCCACCTCCCTCGCCCACCCTCCCTCGCCACCACCTCCCTCGCCCTCCCTCACCCCCTCCACTCCTCGCCCTCCCTCGCCCCCACCTCCTTCGCCGCTCCCTCCCTCACCCTCATCCCTCGCCCCCACTCCTTCACGCCCCGCTCCCTCGTCCCCCTCAATCACCCTCCCTCCCTCGCCCCCTCCCTCGCTCTTCTCCCTTGGCCCCTCCCTCGCCCACGTTCCTCCCTCATCACCCCTCCCTCGTCCCTCTCCCTCCCACCCTGGCACCCCTCCCCCCTCACTCCCCCCCCCCCCCCACTCACCCTCCCCTCCCTCGTTTCATTGCAAGAGGGTTTGGTACAGGAGTAAGGATGTCTTACTCCAGTTATACAAGGCCTTGGTGAGACCACACCTGGAGTATTGTGTGCAGTTTGGGTCTCCTTACCGAAGAAAGGATACACTTGCCATAGAGGGAGTGCAGCGAAGGTTCACCAGACTGATTCCTGGGATGGCAGGACTGTCGTACGAGGAGAGATTGGGTCGACTGGGCCTGTATTCACTGGGGTTTAGAAGAATGAGAGGGGATCTCATTGAAACGTATAAAATTCTGACGGGGTTGGACAGACTGGATGTGGGGAAGATGTTTCCCCGGGGCTGGGAAGCCGAGAACAAGGGGTCACACAATCTCAGGATACGGGGTAGGAAATTTAGGACCGAGATGAGGAGAAACGTTCTCACTCAGAGGCTGGTGAACCTGTGGAATTCTCTACCACAGAAGGCTGTGGAGCCCAAGTCACTGAATATATTTAAGAGGGAGATCGATAGATTTCTAGACACAAAAGGCATCAAGGAGTTTGGGGAGAAAGCGGGAATATGGTGTTGATAGAGGATCAGCCATGATCATATTGAATGGCGGTGCAGGCTCAAAGGGCCGAATGGCGTACTCCTGCTCCTATTGTCTATGTTTCTATGGTTCTATGTCCACCTCCCTCACCACCCCTGTCCTTATCGCCCGTAATGAGTCCATCTCCCTGCAATCTTATTTGACCCTGAAATGAGCTTCCGGCCTCATATCTGCAGCATAACTAAGACCGCCTATTTCCCCCTCCGTAACATCGCCCGTCTCTGACCCCTGCCTCATCCGTGCCTTTGTTACCTCCAGACTTGACTATTCCAACACACTACTGGCCGGCCTCCCACGTTCTACCCGACGTAAACTAGAGGTGATCCAAAACTCGCACGGGCTGCCCCCGTGTCCTAACTCGCACCGAGTCCCACTCACCCATCACCCGCTGTGCTCACTGCCCGGTGTCCAAACTCGCACCCAGTCCCACTCACCCATCACCCCCTGTGCTCACTGCCCCCGTGTCCTAACTCGCACCGAGTCCTGCTCACCCATCACCCCCTGTGCTCACTGCCCCGTGTCCTAACTCACACCGAGTCCCACTCACCCATCACCCCCTGTGCTCGCTGACCTACTCTGGCTCCCGGTTAAATAACGGCGCGATTTTGAAATTCTCATCCTTATTTACAAATCCCTCGATGGCCTCCTCACCCCCTCCCTATCTCTCTAACCTCCTCCAGCCCCTACACCCCTCCCTATCTCTGTAACCTCCTCCAGCTCCTACATCCCTCCCTATCTCTGTAATCTCCAGCCCCTACACCCCTCGCTATCTCTGTAACCTCCTCCAGCCCCTACACCCTCCCTATCTCTGTAACCCCCTCCAGCCCCTACACCCTCCCTATCTCTGTAACCTCCTCCAGCCCCTACACCCCTCGCTATCTCTGTAACCTCCTCCAGCCCCTACACCCCTCCCTATCTCTGTAACCTCCTCCAGCCCCTACACCCCTCGCTATCTCTGTAACCTCCTCCAGCCCCTACACCCTCCCTATCTCTGTAACCTCCTCCAGCCCCTACACCCCTCCCTATCTCTGTAACCTCCTCCAGCCCCTACACCCCTCCCTATCTCTCTAACCTCCTCCAGCCCCTACACCCCTCCCTATTTCTGTAACCTCCTCCAGCTCCTTCACCCCTCCCTATCTCTGCAATCTCCAGCCCCTACAACCCTCCCTATCTCTGGAAACTCCTCCAGCTCCTACACCCCTCCCTATCTCTGTAACCTCCTCCAGCCCCTACACCCCTCCCTATCTCTGTAACCCCCTCCAGCCCCTACAACCCTCCCTATCTCTGTAACCTCCTCCAGCTCCTACACCCCTCCCTATCTCTGTAACCCCCTCCAGCCCCTACAACCCTCCCTATCTCTGTAACCTCCTCCAGCCCCTACATCCCTCCCTATCTCTGTAACCCCCTCCAGCCCCACAACTCCCCGAGATGTCTGCGCTCCTCTAATTCTGCCCTCTTGAGCATCCAGGATTATAATCGCTCCACCATCGGTGGCCGTGCCTTCTGTTACGTGGGCCCCAAGCTCTGGAACTCCCTCCCTAAACCTCTCTACCTCTCTAACTCTCTGTTCTCCTTCAAGACACTCCTTAAACCCGACCTCTTTGACCCAGCTTTTGGTCACCTGAGCTAATTTCTACTTATGCGGCTCAGGGTCAAATTTCTATCGCGTAACGCTCCCTGTGACGTTTCACTATGTTAAAGGGGCTATATAAATGCAGGTTGTTGGTATTTTCAGGATTGCCCAGTGTTTGAACATCAGTCTGTGCTGAAACACCCCTCACTCTGTTCCACACAGTGTCACTGTCTGTCTCGTCGAGTAAATCCCAATCGACCGAGGCTGAAATCCTGCAGTCCTCGTCTAGCTCTCCATCAGCTCCCTCCGTTGCTTACAGCATTTCTATAGCGCCTGTCACTACCTCAGGACGTCCCAAAGCGTCTCACAGCCAATGAAGTACTTTTGAAGTGCTCTCACTGTTGTAATGTGGGAAACGCCAATTTGCGCACAGCAAGCTCCCACACACAGAAAAGCGATAATGACCCATATCATCTGTTTTAGTGATGTTGGTTGAGGGATAAATATTGGCCCCAGGACACCAGGGAGAACTCCCCCTGCTCTTCTTCCAAATAGTGGCCATGGGATCTTTTACGTCCACCTGAGAGGGCAGATGGGGCCTCGGTTCATCTGAGAGACGGCCCCTCCGACAGTGAGGCACTCCCTCAGTACTGCCCCTCCGACAATGCAGTGCTCCCTCAGTACTGTCCCTCCGACAGTGCTTCGCTTCCTCAGTACTGCCCCTCCGACAGTGCGGTGCAGCGCTCCCTCAGTACTGCCCCTCCGACAGTTCAGCGCTCCCTCAGTACTGCCCTTCCGACAGTGCGACGCTTTCAGTACCACCCCTCCGACAGTGCGGTACTCTCTCAGAACACCCACCAGGAGTGTTGGCCTGGATTATGTGTGCATTTTGTGAACGGAGTAAAGTTCCCTCTACACTGTCCCATCAAACACTCCCAGGGCAGGTACAGGACAGGGTTAGATACAGTGTAAAGCTCCCTCTACACTGTCCCATCAAACACTCCCAGGGCAGGCACAGGGGGTTAGATACAGAGTAAAGCTCCCTCTACACTGTCCCATCACACACTCCCAGGGCAGGTACAGGGGGTTAGATACAGAGTAAAGCTCCCTCTACACTGTCCCATCAAACACTCCCAGGGCAGGTACAGCACAGGGTTAGATACAGAGTAAAGCTCCCTCTACACTGTCCCATCAAACACTCCCAGGGTAGAGGGCAGTGACAATATTCCCAATCCCGGGGAATCAGCACCTGAAGGCGTGGGAAAGAGATTGCTGGAAAAGTCAACATGGGAGGATTCTCGTGTATTTTCTTTTTGCTGAAAATATTAATAATCAAAATGTGAAATCCCAGTGGAGGTGAGGGAGCAGACGACAAGGGAGGTGTGAGTAATTCTGGTTGTGGAATTGCCTGAGTTCCGCTCGGATATGTGTCTCCCAGGAGTCACGTCTCGAGTTAGAAGCTTGCATCTGCTAACAATTAGTTACAGACTGTTTTCAACCTCGCTCTCATATCTGACCCTGAATGAGCTTCCGGCCACATACCCGCAGCATAACTAAACCCGCCTGTTTCCCCCTCCGTAACATCGCCCGTCTCCACCCACTGCCTCAGCTCATCCGCTGCTGAAACCCTCATCCCTGCCTCCGTTACCTCCAGACGTGACCATTCCAACGCACTCCTGGCCGGTCTCCCACATTCTATCCGACGTAAACTAGAGGTGATCCAAAACTCGGTTGTCCCCGTGTCCTAACTCGCACCGAGTCCCGCTCACCCATCACCCCCTGTGCTCACTGCCCCGTGTCTTAACTCGCACCGAGTCCCACTCACCCATCACCCCCTGTGCTCGCTGCCCCATGTCCTAACTCGCACCGAGTCCCACTCACCCATCACCCCCTGTGCTCGCTGCCCCATGTCCTAACTCGCACCGAGTCCCGCTCACCCATCACCCCCTGTGCTCACTGCCCCGTGTCCTAACTCGCACCGAGTCCCGCTCACCCATCACCCCCTGTGCTCACTGCCCCGTGTCCTAACTCGCACCGAGTCCCACTCACCCATCACCCCCTGTGGCTTGTTGACCTACATTGGCTCCTGGTTAAGCAACGCCTCGATTTCAAAATTCTCATCCTTGTTTTCAAATTCCTCCTTAGTCCCCTTGCCCCTCCCAATATCTGTAACCTCCTCCAGCCCTACACCCCTTCCTATCTCTGTAACCTCCTCCAGCCCCTACACCCCTCCCTATCTTTGTAACCTCCTCCAGCCCCTACACCCCTCCCAATCTCTGTAACCTCCTCCAGCCTTACACCCCTCCCTATCTCTGTAACCTCCTCCAGCCTACACCCCTCCCTATCTCTGTAACCTCCTCCAGCCCCTACACCCCTCCCAATCTCTGTAACCTCCTCCAGCCCTACACCCCTCCCTATCTCTGTAACCTCCTCCAGCCCCTACACCCCTCCCTATCTTTGTAACCTCCTCTAGCCCCTACACCCCTCCCTATCTCTGTAACCTCCTCCAGCCCCTACATGCCTCCCTATCTCTGTAACCTCCTCCAGCCCCTACACCCCTCCCTATCTCTGTAACCTCCTCCAGCCCCTACACCCCTCCCTATCTCTGTAACCCCCTCCAGCCCCACAACCCCCCGAGATCTCTGCGTTCCTCTAATCCTGCCCCCTTGAGCATCCCTGATTATAATCGCTCCACCATCGGTGGCCGTGCCTTCTGTTGCCTGGGCCCCCAAGCTCTGGAACTCCCTCCCTAAACCTCTCTCCTCCTTCAAGACGCTCCTTAAAACCCACCTCTTTGACCCAGCTTTTGGTCACCTGACCCTAATATCGCCTTATGCGGCTCGGCGTCAAATATTTTGTCTCATAATACTTCTGAGGAGCGCCTTGGAATGTTTCACTACGTTACAGATGATATATAAATACAGTATGTTGTTATTGTGATTAACTGGTTTGTCAGAAACGCAGGCCTGACCAGTGGGTGTGTGTGTGGAGTCTTCTGTCAATCGAACCTCCGTGAGCGATCGTCCTTTTATGGTTTCAGACGGTCTCTGGTGGGATTATCCCAATAAGCCTGCCGCGCTGTGGGAGAACCTTGCAAATGGTCCGCTGGCCTTTATTACAAGAGGATTTGAGTATCAGAGTAAAGACTGCAATTATAGAGGCCCTAGTGAGACTGCAGCTGGAGTATTGTGCACAGTTTTGGTCTCCTTAGGAAGACTTGCATTTATATAGCGCCTTTCATGACCACCGGATGTCTCAAAGCACCTCACAGCCCAATGAAGTACCTTTGGAGTGTGGTCACTATTGCAACGTGGGAAATGCGGCAGACAATTTGCGCACAGCAAGTTCCCACACACAGCGATGTGATCATGACCCGGATTGCCTGTTCCCTTTATGTTGATTGAGGGATAAATTTTGGACGCCAGGGAGATATACGGGCCGTGGGGTCTTTTACGTCCATCCAAGAAGGCAGACGGTGCCTTGGTGCAACAGCTCATCCGAAAGATGGCACCTCCGACAGTGCGGCACTCCCTCAGTACTGCCCCTCCGACAGCGCAGTACGGCGCTCCCTCAATACTGCCCCTCCGACAGCGCAGTACGGCGCTCCCTCAGTACTGCCCCTCCGACAGCGCAGTACGGCGCTCCCTCAGTCCTGCCCCTCCGACAGCGCAGTACGGCACTCCCTCAATACTGCCCCTCCGACAGCGCAGTACGGCGCTCCCTCAGCACTGCACTGGAGTGTCAGCCTCTGGAGTGGGACTCGAGGCGAGAGTGCTAATCACTGAGCCAGGGCTGACTATCAAAGGAAGGATATACTTGCCACAGAGGGAATGCAACAAAGGTTCACCAGACTAATTCCTGGGATGTGGGGGGGGGGGGGATTGTGCTGTGAGGAGAGAGTGAGCTGACAAGGCTGATATTGTCTAGACTTGAGAAGGACGAGAGGCGATCTACAAAATACGCACGGGGCTTCTGCGGGAGATCAGCAACGGTGATTAACGCGAGCGCCTTACTGCGCCGACGACAATGATGTCATCACGGTGCGCAGACACCCGTTATTGCCCCGGAGCGAATACTCGGGCGCGTCTCCTGAAGGAGCGCTGGGGCTGATGCCAACGACAGATTGGCGGGTAACCATACCGGGCTGATGGACGCCGGCGGGTTCGCAACTTAAAGGGGCCACTCTGTTCCCCGATGGTCCAGGTAAGGACCCTCAGAGCCGGTGCCCTGGGCCTTTAATGAAGGGGGAGGGGGGCCCTTTCCACACGCCAGCGCCCCGCGTCCCAACCTCTCCGATTCCTTCCACCCCTCGGAGCGCGTGCTTTTTGCTCTGCGCTTGCTTGCGGGGGTCGTTAACCCGATCTGGGTCGCGGGTTGGGAGTGACCGGGAACGCGCTGCCTGAAAGCTCGGTCGGAGCAGGTTCAATAGTGACTTGCAAACCGGGGGAATTGGCTAAATACTGGAAATGTGCCGGGGCTGTGGGGAAAGAGCAGGGGGGGGGGGGGGGAAGTGTGGGACTGATTGGGTTCGCTCTGTCACAGAGCCGGCACAGCACGGGCTCGATGGGCCCAGTGGGATCCTCCTGTGCGATTCTCCGATGCCTGTGATGGGAGCCATTTCCTGGCAGAACAATACTGCCAATCTGCTGTGGGAACAATCGAGGTTCATTATCGCAAATCGTAAAAGACTTGCAATTATACAGCGCCTTTCACGACCACCGGACGTCCCAAAGCGCCTCACAGCCAATGAAGTACTTTTGGAGTGTGGTCATTGTTGGAACGTGGGAAACGCCAATTTGCGCACAGCAAGCTCCCACACACAGCGATGTGAGAATGACGCAGATCATCTGTTTTAGTGATGTTCGTTGAGGGATAAATATTGGCCCCAGGACACCGGGGAGAACTCCCCCTGCTCTTCTTTGAAATAGTCCCATGGGATCTTTTACGTCCACCTGAGAGAGGAGACGGGGCCTCGGTTTAATCTATCAACTGAAAGACGGCACCGCCGACAGTGCGGCACTCCCTCAGTACTGCCCCTCCAACAGTGCGGCGCTCCCTCAGTACTGCCCCTCCAATAGTGCGGCGCTCCCTCAGCACTGCCCCTCCGACAGTGCGGCACTCCCTCAGTACTGCCCCTCCGACAGTCTCTCAGTACTGCCCCTCTGATAGTGCGGCGCTCCCTCAGTACTGCACCTCCGACAGTGTGGCGCTCGCTCAGTACTGCCCCTCTGACAGTGCGGCGCTCCCTCAGTACTGCCCCTCCGACAGTGCGGCGCTCCCTCAGCATCAATGCTTTGACGTCATCTTCAACCCCCGAACTCCCAAGAATCGCTGCCAATTTCCTTCCACTTCAGCTCACCTCCTTTTCCGTGTCCCTCCGGGCCTTATCACCCTCGCCTCTGAGTCAGAAGGTCGTGGATTCAAGTCCCACTCCAGGGGTTTCAGCACTAAATCCAGGCCGACACTCCCAGTACAGTACTGACGGAGCGCCGCACTGTCGGAGGGGCAGTACTGAGGGAGCGCCGCACTGTCGGAGGGGCAGTACTGAGGGAGCGCCGCACTTTCGGAGGGGCAGTACTGAGGGAGAGACGTACTGTCGGAGGGACAGTACTGAGGGAGCGCCGCACTGTCGGAGGGGCAGTACTGAGCGAGCGCCGCACTGTCGGAGGGGCAGTACTGAGGGAGCGCCGCACTGTCGGAGGGGCAGTACTGAGGGAGCGCCGCACTGTCGGAGGGGCAGTACTGAGGGAGCGCCGCACTGTCGGAGGGGCCAGTACTGAGGGAGTGCCGCACTATCGGAGGGGCCAGTACTGAGGGAGCGCCGCACTGTCGGAGGTGCAGTACTGAGGGAGCGCCGCACTGTCGGAGGGGCAGTACTGAGGGAGCGCCGCACTGTCGGAGGGGCAGTACTGAGGGAGCGCCGCACTGTCGGAGGGGTATGTGATCCTCGGCGTCCTGGGTCCAATATCTATCCCTCAACCAACATCACTAAAATAACACCCAGATGATATGGGCCATCATCAGTTGGCTGTCTGTGGGAGCTTGCTGTGCACGCATTGGCTGCTTACTTTCCCACATTACAACACTGACCGCACTTTAAAAAAAAAAGTACTTCATTGGCTGTGAGGCGCTTTGCGACGTCGGGAGGGGTTGAAAGGTGCTCTATGAATGCACATTGTTTGAGCGATGCCTACATTACCACGAGAGAAATTGCGAGCGGGATTAAACGGCGGAGAGAGTGAACAGACCTTGCTCGAGGTGTAGACAATTTTTATTTACAGAAAGCAGCTGAGGTTCTAGGTGGAAGCTTTTTGACCAGGTCCCCGCAGGTCAGGCCAAGTGTCCAGGCAGAAAAGAGGAGAGGTCGCTTGTCGGTCACCGTGGGCAACGGTTTGGGCCTCGGCTGGAGGTTGAGTAATTCCGTCCTTTAATTTAACAAAAGCACCTGTACAACCGACGCATGGTATAAAAGATAGCCTTGGGCTTCTCAGAATTTCATTCGACCCCACATTATCCGCAAGCTTTCGAACCCAGATCTGTGGATCTGTGTAAGGCCCTGCCCTGTGTTTGACTGTTCCATCAAGACCCACAAATTGGCCGAAAAGCCCTCCCCCGATCCACAACAAGTGGGGACCCAAAACACTCTCAGAGTAACGACCCATCGTGATTTCCTCCTCCTAAATCGATTCCCCTCCCCACTCCGAGAGGCCCAGCCCCGTAGGCTTACATAAGAAATGGGAGCAGGAGTCGGCCATTCGGCCCCTCGAGCCTGCTCCGCCATCCGATGAGATTATGGCTGATCCGATCTTGGCCTCTACTCCATTTCCCCGCCCGCTCCCCATAATCCTCAACTCCCTTATCATTCAAAAATCTATCTCCGCCTTAAATATAGTCAATGTCCCAGCCTCCACAGCTCTCTGGGGCAGAGAGTTCCAAAGATTCACCACCCTCAGAGAGAAGAAATTCCTCCTCATTTCCGTCTTAACTGGGCGACCCCTTCTTGTGAGTCTATGCCCCCTAGTTCTAGATTCCCCCATCAGTGGAAACATCCTCTCTGCATCTACCCTGTCAAGCCCCCTCATAATGTTACAAGTCTCAATAAAATCACCTCACATTCTTCCAAACTCCAACGAGTAGAGGTCCAACCTGCTCAACCTTTCTTCATTAAGTCAACCCCCTCATCACAGGAATCAACCGAGTGAACCTTCTCTGAACTGCCTCCAAAGCAAGTATATCCCTCCTTAAATACGGAGACCACAAGTGCACACAGTACTCCAGGTGTGGCCTCACCAATACCCTGTATAACTGGAGCAAGACTTCCCTGCTTTTATACTCCATCCCCTTTGCAATAAAGGCCAAGATACCATTGGCCTTCCTGATCACTTGCTGTACCTGCATACTAACCTTTTGTGTTTCATGTACAAGTAACCCCCAGGTCCCGCTGTACTGCGGCACTTTGCAATCTTTCTCCACTTAAATAATAATTTGCTTTTCTATTTTTCTGCCAAAGTGCATGACCTCACACTTTCCAACATTATACTTCAGCTGCCAAATTTTTGCCCACTCACTTAGCCTGTCTATATCCCTTTGCAGATTCTTTGAGTCCTCCTCACAACTTGCTTTCCCACCTAACTTTGTATCATCAGCAAACTTGGCTACATTACACTCAGTCCCTTCATCCAAGTCGTTAATATAGATTGTAAATAGTTGGGGTCCCAGCACTGATCCCTGTGTCACCCCACCAGTTAGTTTGCCAACCGAAAAATGACCCGTTATCCTCTCTGTTTTCTGTTCGTTGTCCTTGTTCCTCTATCCACGCTAATATATTGCCCCCAACCCCGTGAACTTTTATCTTGGGCAGTAGCCTTTCATGTGGCACCTTATCGAATGCCTTCTGGAAATCCAAATACATGTCATCTACTGGTTCCCCCTTATCCACCCTGTTCGTTACATCCTCAAAAATGACCCATTGATCCCGACTCTCTGTTTGCTGTTAGTTAGTCAATCCTCTATCCACGCTAATCTAGATTGGATACTGTGGCCCATATTGGGCCTTCCCTCGGTGTGGATGTGTGGCCTTAGATAGCAAGCGTTGCCGGGGGGGTGGTGGGCTGTTGGACACTGAAGAGTGGGGATGGGACGGACTGGAGAGGTCAATGTGTCTACACTCGCCCAATTCCAACAGACGGGCCCACGTGAGAGAGTGACGCACAGGCCCCCACATACAACGTAGACGAAGGACGATCAGAAACACACCTCAGCGCTCTGCGTTTTTAGACCCATTCCCAGCCTGCGTTTCTCGCAAAGGCTCAACTCTTGAAACTATCTGTATCACCGCTCAAACAAATTATTCCGTTATTTGGCGGCCTGGGCCCCAAGCTCTGGAACTCCCTCCCGAAACCTCTCCGCCTCTCTCTCGCCTCCTTTAAGACGCTCCTTAAAACCCACCCCTTTGACCCAACTTTTGGTCGCCTGTCCTTACTACCTCCGGTGTCAAATTTTCTCTGATTTACGCTGCTGCGAAGCGCCTCGGGATGGTTTGTGACATTATAGGCGCTATATAAATGCAAGTTGTCAAAGTTAAGGCTCACGGCGTCCAACAAAGCGGCCCGCTCGATCGGCACGCTACCCACCAGCTCCAACACTCACTCCCTCCACCGCCTCCAACACTCACTCCCTCCACCGCCTCCAACACTCACTCCCTCCACCGCCTCCAACACTCACTCCCTCCACCGCCTCCAACACTCACTCCCTCCACCGCCTCCAACACTCACTCCCTCCACCGCCTCCAACACACTCCCTCCACCGCCTCCAACACTCACTCCCTCCACCGCCTCCAACACTCACTCCCTCCACCGCCTCCAACACTCACTCCCTCCACCTCCTCCAACACTCACTCCCTCCACCACCTCCAACACTCACTCCCTCCACCACCTCCAACACTCACTCCCTCCACCACCTCCAACACTCACTGCCTCCACCACCTCCAACACTCACTCCCTCCACCACCTCCAACACTCACTCCCTCCACCACCTCCAACACTCACTCCCTCCACCACCTCCAACACTCACTCCCTCCACCACCTCCAACACTCACTCCCTCCACCACCTCCAACACTCACTCCCTCCACCACCTCCAACACTCACTCCCTCCACCACCTCCAACACTCACTCCCTCCACCACCGGCGCACCGTGGCTGTGGTGTGCACCGTCTACAAGATGCACCGCGGCAACTCGCCAAGGCTTCTTCGGCAGCACCTCCCAAACCCGCGGCCTCTACCCGCCTCGAAGGACAAGGGCAGCAGGTCCATGGGAACACCACCCCCTCCACGTTCCCCTCCCAGTCACACACACACACCATCCCTCGACTGGGAAATATATCGGCCGTTCCTTCATCGTGGCTGGGTCACAATCCCGGAACTCCCTCCCTAACAGCACTGTGGGAGCACCTTCACCACACGGACTGCAGCGGTTCAAGAAGGAGGCTCACCACCACCTTCTCAAGGGGCAATAAATGCCGGCCTTGCCAGCGACGTGCACATCCCAGGAACGAATTAACATGGAGACAGCACCCTTAACTTATTCAAACATCTCGAGGCGTTTCACAGGAACGGAGGAAATTCACGCACATTTCGATTTCTTCACTAACCTCGCCGAGTCTTGCTGGAGGTGGAGGAGCTTGGTGCGGGGCGTGTTGAACAGGCACCACAGTGATCCCCCTCACTTCCCTCCAGGCCCTCACACACCCCCGACATCGTGATGCTCAGACGGTGAATGCAGGCAGGCTATTCGAGCACGTGGGGCTTCACGGTTGAGCGCGATCCCATTGGCCATCCCATGCAGGGGCCAACGCGCGATCCCATCGGATGGGTGCCGGGGAGGTCGGGGGTGAGGGGTGGCTGGTTGGCAATTTCAGCCACTGAACACCAGCCAGATGGTTCCGTAACCCCATCTACAGGCAAAGGGGCCTCCCTCCTCCCTCGGCCCTGAGGGAGTTGTGAATGGCGAGATAATGTCGCCATGTTGTTCATAATGAACTTGTGCGTGTGCGCTGAAAAACCTGAGCTCCCCACGGTCTCTCCTCATCACTCAGATCCCCCAACTGGGGAACAGTCGCAAGACTCTACATGTTTCCTTCCACAGTTGAATATCTCGCAGGGTCTGGCCGGTCAGAAGCGAACATCATACTCAAGGCCGCCGACAGTTAATGGAACCATTTTTTGCGCCCAATCGAAGGGGCAAGAACGAGTTTCGAAGCCCCTCGAGCCCGTTACACAGGAACAGGAGGAGGCCCATTCAGCCCCTCGAGTCTGTTACAGAGGAACAGGAGGAGGCCCATTCAGCCCCTCGAGCCCGTTACACAGGAACAGGAGGAGGCCCATTCGGCCCCTCGAGCCTGTTACACAGGAACAGGAGGAGGCCCATTCGGCCCCTCGAGCCCGTTACACAGGAACAGGAGGAAGCCCATTCAGCCTCTCGAGCCTGTTACACAGGAACAGGAGGAGGCCCATTCAGCCTCTCGAGCCTGTCACCCAAGAACAGGAGGAGGCCCATTCAGCCCCTCTAGCCTGTTACCCAGGAACAGGAGGAGGCCCATTCAGCCCCTCGAGCCTGTTACACAGGGATTGCGCAATCGCTCCTTGTAGTTTAACCCTTGGAGTGCGGATATCACTCTGGTAAACCTATGCTGCAGTTCCTGCAAGGCCACACCATTTTGATTGATTTAACTTTCACCCGAGGGGTCTGGGTGGGACTTAGGCTAAGTCGCCGAGGTCAAAGGTCAGTCTCTAGCCCAATGTGCCACCCAGTTTGAAATACATTGGCCCCGACAGACAGGAAACCGTCCCTTTGTTTGGCATCACATCTCACAATCACGCTCACTGAAACATTTACATAGCGCCTATCACGACCACCGGACGTCCCAAAGCTCCTCACAGCCAATGAAGCACTTTTTCCAAGTGTGCTCACTGTTGTATCGTGGGAAACGCAGCAGCCAATTTGCGCACAGCAAGCTCCCACACACAGCAATGTGATCATGACCCAGATCACCTGTTTTAGTGATGTTGGTTGAGGGATAAATATTGGCCCCAGGACACCGGGGAGAACTTCCCCTGCTCTTCTTCCAAAGCCCCAGTACTGCCCCTCTGACAGTGCGGCGCTCCCTCAATACAGCTCCTCCGACAGCGCAGTACGGCGCTCCCTCAGTACCGCCCCTCCAACAGTGCGGCGCTCCCTCAGTACTGCCCCTCCGACTGTACGGCGCTCCCTCAGTACTGCCCCTCCAACTGTGCGGCGCTCCCTCAGTCCTGCCCCTCCGACAGTGCGGCGCTCCCTCAGTACGGCCCCTCCGATAGTGCGGCGCTCCCTCAGTCCTGCCCCTCCGACAGTGCGGCGCTCCCTCAGTCCTGCCCCTCCGACAGTGCGGCGCTCCCTCAGTACTGCCCCTCCGACAGTGCGGCGCTCCCTCAGTACTGCCCCTCCGACAGTGCGGCGCTCCCTCAGTCCTGCCCCTCCGACAGTGCGGCGCTCCCTCAGTCCTGCCCCTCCGACAGTGCGGCGCTCCCTCAGTACTGCCCCTCCGACTGTGCGGGGCTCCCTCAGTACTGCCCCTCCGACTGTGCGGGGCTCCCTCAGTACTGGCACTGGGGGAGTATCGGCCTGGATTAGGGGGGCTCGAGTCTGTCGAGTGGGACTCGGACCCACCTCCCTCTGACTCCGAGTCGAGCGAGAGAGAGAGAGAGAGCGAGAGAGACAGCTACCAACAACCCGAGAAGCTTCCGGACTTACAGAAGGTCCCTATATTCCAAGCGGCTGGGCAGGGTGTTCCACCCTGGAGTACAGGTGGCTTGAGGAGATGCTATTCAACCACTGGAACCTTATCGGCAAGTAGCAACTGTCTGGAGGAGAGTCCGGAAGCTTCTATCGGCAACAGTGAGCTGCAGGACAGGCGGTAAATCGAAAGGGTTTACCGTGCTGAAGTCGGGTCGGAACATTGGAAACGGTTAACGTGATGGTTTGGGTCAATGCCCTTTGAACTCATAGCTGCTGAACTCAGGTGACTTGACTTTATTTTGAGTTTCAAATGGGCCTCTCTCTTCCCATTAGGTGCAGGAGTAGGCCATTCGGCCCTTCGAGCCTGCACCACCATTCAATATGATCATGGCTGATCATTCCCTCAGTACCCCATTCCTGCTTGCTCTCCATACCCCTTGATCCCTTTAGCCGTAAGGGCCACATCTAACTCCCTCTTGAATATATCTAACGAACTGGCCTCAACAACTTTCTGTGGTAGAGAATTCCACAGGTTCACAATTCTCTGGGTGAAGAAGTTTCTCCTCATCTCGGTCCTAAATGGCTTACCCCTTATCCTTAGACTGTGACCCCTGGTTCTGGACTTCCCCAACATCGGGAACATTCGTCCTGCATCTAACCTGTCCAGTCCCGTCAGAATTTTATATGTTTCTATGAGATCCCCTCTCATCCTTCTAAAGTCCGGTGAATATAAGCCTAGTCGATCCAGTCTTTCTTCATATGTCAGTCCTGCCATCCCGGGAATCAGTCTGGTGAACCTTCGCTGCACTCCCTCAATAGCAAAAATGTCCTTCCTCAGATTAGGAGACCAAAACTGAACACAATATTCCAGGTGAGACCTCACCAAGGCCCTGTACAACTGCAGTAAGACCTCCCTGCTCCTGTACTCAAATCCTCTCGCTATGAAGGCCAACATGCCATTTGCCTTCTTCACCGCCTGCTGTACCTGCATGGCCAACCTTCAATGACTGATGTACCATGACACCCAGGTCTCGTTGCACCTCCCCTTTTCCTAATGTTTTTAACGCAGCGAGCTGTTGTGATCGGGAACGCGCTGCCTGAAAGCTCGGTCGGAGCAGGTTCAATCGCAACTTTCAAACCGGGAATTGTGAAAATACTGGAAGGGGAAAATGTGCCGGGGCTGTGGGGGAAAGAGCAGTGGGGGGGGCGGGGGGGGGGGGAGTGTGGGACTGATTGGGGTCGCTCTGTCACAGAGCCGGCACAGCACGGGCTCGATGGGCCCAGTGGGATCCTCCTGTGCGGTGTGCGAGTCTGTGACTCTCGGGGGCTCCTGTGCCTGGGGCCGGTCTCCCGGCAACGAAGGGGGAGGGCGAGGAGGAGAAGAAACGTGGGTAATAGAGACCCGAGGGGCGGGGGAAGTGGAGACATATCCCGGCAAAATCGCCCCCCCACCCCCGTCCACCGACCCCTGACCTTTACACCCATCGCGCACAGGTCACAGGTCGCGCGATTTCAGCCGTCCAATTCATGCAAGGGCGATTCAGACGCTTAGCGATTCCAGACAGAGTTATTCTTTCAGCCCCCCCCCCCCCCCTGCCGGGAGAGATGGGTGGGGTGGGGGGGCTCCACCCTTTAAGTTGGGCGGCCGTGCCGTTTCCACGGAAACCAGCGCGGCACGCATTTCCTCCCAGACGGGTCGGAACGTCCCGTTCTCCTCTCCTCCCCCCCCCCCCCCGCCCCCGAGACGTCCGCCTCATCTCTCTCCCCCGGGAAAAACCTCCCCGGGGAATATTTTAAGTCCTACAGCCACCACCCCCAGCCCACCGAGGGAACTGGGCTTGCAAACTGGCGACCGCCACAGGCCCCATGGGGATGGGCTCAGCGCGGTAAAGAACTAAACGATCGGCAAGCGTTTAAAAAAAAAACATGGTCGGTTGGCCATCTTGCGAGGTAAAACTTTAAAGTATAAACAAAAAAAGTATATAAACATTTACAGTCGTTTTAAAAAAAAAATAAAAACACACGCACGCACACACACGCATTAATCAGCGAGACGGGGCTCAGCCATTGGCTGGAATGGGCCCGAGGGGGCGACGCAGCAAGACGGAGCTCGTCCATTGGCTGGACAGGGGAAATTGGGCTGGCAAGAACGAACACTGCCATTGGCTGTTTTTTTTTATTGAGTCGCCTCAAAAAAAACATTCGAATTAATAGTACTAAATATACACAAGTCTTTAAATGTCTGCACCGCCCCTTTCCCACCCTCCCTCCCTCCCTCCCTCCGCCCCATCCTCCCTTTTCTCTCTCTCTCTCTCGCTCTCTCTCACATCCTCTCTCGCGTTTTTAAACTACAAAAAAAAAACAAAGCTGGGGAACTGCACATTCCTGCGACGCTTAGGAAAAAAAAAATAATCATAAAAAGCATCGTTCCTGTCGCCGAAAGAAAGGTGGGGGGGAGGGAGGATCTGTCCGGCTATTGGGCGGGGACTTCACCCACAAGGTCAATCCCGTGCTGCTGTAGTTGAGCCCTCAGTAGGGCATTCTCGTTTTTTAATTCCGCAATCTGTCGGGAGAGAGAGAGAGAGAGAGAGAGAAAAAAAGGTGAGATGGTGGCGGGAGAAGGGAGAGGGGGGAGGAGGGAGAGGGGAGAGGGGGGTGGAGGGAGAGGGGGGAGGGAGGAGGGAGAGGGGGGAGGAGGGAGGTGGAGGGAGAGGGAGGCGGAGGAGGAAGGAGGGAGAGGGAGGCGGAGGAGGAAGGAGGGAGAGGGGGTAGGAGGGAG
>NC_092007.1:11196116-11270941 GCF_044704955.1 Pristiophorus japonicus | reverse complement strand
GGGGGGAGAGAGAGAGACGAGAGAGAGGGAGGGGGGGGGGAGAGAGAGAGAGACGAGAGAGAGAGAGGGAGAGGGGGGGGGGGAGAGAGAGAGAGACGAGAGAGAGAGGGAGATGGGGGGGGAGAGAGAGAGACGAGAGAGAGAGAGCGCAAGAGAGAGAGGGGGAGAGAGAGAGTGGGGGGGCGGGGGGAGAATGAAGGGGAGAGAGAGGGCCGGACACTCACTTGTTGTCGGAGCATGTCATTGTCAAGCTGCAGCCTCTCTGTGTCTTTGAAGCTCTCATGCATCCTCTGGTTGGTCTGTCGCAGTTCCCGGATATAGTCGCACGCCTTCGACAGGATCCCGCCTTTACTCTGGGCACAGAAAGTGGACCCAGTCACCCAGAGCATTCCGGCCAGAGACCACCCCTCCACCCATCCATAGAGGGGAGGGGCGATACTGAGGGAGCGCCGCAACTGTCGGAGGGGCAGCACTGAGGGAGCGCCGCTCTGTCGGAGGGGCAGTACTGAGGGAGTGCTGCACTGTCGGAGGGGCGGTACTGAGGGAGTGCCGCACTGTCGGAGGGGCAGTACTGAGGGAGCACCGTACTGCACTGTCGGAGGGTCAGTACTGAGGGAGTGCCGCACTGTCGGAGGGGCAGTGCTGAGGGAGCGCCGCACTGCACTGTCGGAGGGGCAGTACTGAGGGAGTGCCGCACTGTCGGAGGGGCAGTACTGAGGGAGTGCCGCACTGACGGAGGGGCAGTACTGAGGGAGCGCCGCAATGCACTGTCGGAGGGGTTGTACTGTCAGGATTGTAATTCGACCTCGGGTTACTTACCTGTCCTGTTTTTGTGTTGTCTGCGTTACAATCGGGGATTATCTTCGAGAGCTGAACGATCCAATTATTGATTTTATCTCGTCGCCGCCTCTCCACTGCAGGTCGAAAGAGAGAGAGAGAGAGAGACGTAAAACCCCTCGCTCCCCAAATCCACCGACCTCCAACTCTTCCCGTTAATACCCCCCTCCCTGACTCTGATCATCAGCACAGACACTGGGAGTGTGTCAGTATTTACAGGGGGTCCCGGGGAGTGTGTCAGTATTTACAGGGGGTCCCTGGGAGTGTGTCAGTATTTACAGGGGGTCCCTGGGAGTGTGTGTCAGTATTTACAGGGGGTCCCCGGGGAATGTGTCAATATTTAGAGGGCGTCCCCGGGGAGTGTCTCAGTATTTACAGGGGGTCCCCGGGAGTGTGTCAGTATTTACAGGGGGTCCCCGGGAGTGTGTCAGTATTTACAGGGGGTCCCCGGGTGTGTGTCAATATTTACAGGGGGTCCCCGGGAGTGTGTCAGTATTTACAGGGGGTCTCGGGAGTGTGTCAGTATTTACAGTGGGCCCCGGGAGTGTGTCAGTATTTACAGGGGGTCCCCGGGGAGTGTGTCAGTATTTACAGGGAGTCCCAGGGAGTGTGTCAGTATTTACAGGGGGTCCCCGGGAGTGTCAGTATTTACAGGGGGTCCCCGGGAGTGTGTCAGTATTTACAGGGGGTCCCCGGGAGTGTGTCAGTATTTACAGGGGGTCCCCGGGTGTGTGTCAATATTTACAGGGGGTACCCGGGAGAGTATCAGTATTTACAGGGGGTCTCGGGAGTGTGTCAGTATTTACAGTGGGCCCCGGGAGTGTGTCAGTATTTACAAGGGGTCCCCGGGAGTGTGTCAGTATTTATAAGGGGTCCCAGGGAGTGTGTCAGTATTTACAGGGGGTCCCCGGGAGTGTTCAGTATTTACAGAGGGTCCCCGGGAGTGTGTCAGTATTTACAGGGCGTCCCTGGGAGTGTGTCATTATTTACAGGGAGTCCCAGGGAGTGTGTCAATATTTGGAGGGCGTCCCCGGGAGTGTGTTAGTATTTACAGAGGGTCCCCAGGAGTGTGTCAGTATTTACAGGGGATCCCCGGGAGTGCGTCAGTAATTACAGGGGGTCCCTGGGAGTGTGTCAGTATTTACAGGGAGTCCCCGGGGAGTGTGTCGGTATTTACAGGGAGTCCCAGGGAGTGTGTGTCAGTATTTACACAGGGACCTTGGGAATGTGTCTGTATTTACAGGGGGTCCCCGGGAGTGTGTCAGTATTTACAGGGGGTCCCCGGGGAGTGTGTTAGTATTTACAGGGGGTCCCCAGGAGTGTGTCAGTATTTACAGGGTGTCCCCGGGAGTGTGTCAGTATTTACAGGGAGTCCCCGGGGAGTGTGTCAGTATTTACAGGGGGTCCCCGGGAGTGTGTCAGTATTTACAGGGGGTCCCCGGGAGTGTGTCAGTATTTAGAGGGGGTCCCCAGGAGTGTGTCAGTATTTACAGGGGGTCCCCGGGGAGTGTGTGTCAGTATGTACAGGGGGTCCACGGGAGTGTGTCAGTATTTACAGGGGGTCCCCGGGAGTGTGTCAGTATTTGCAGGGGGTCCCCGGTGAGTGGGATCAGTATTTACAGGGGGTCCCCGGGAATGTGTCAGTATTTACAGGGGGTCCCCGGGAGTGTGTCAGTATTTACAGGGGGTCCCCGGGGAGTGTGTGTCAGTATTTACAGGGGGTCCCCGGGGAGTGTGTGTCAGTATTAACAGGGGGTCTCCAGGAGTGTGTGTCAGTATTTACAGGGGGTCCACAGGAATGTGTCAGTATTTACAGGGAGTCCCCTTGGAGTGTGTCAGTATTTACAGGGAGTCCCAGGGAGTGTGTGTCAGTATTTACACAGGGTCCCCGGGAATGTGTCAGTATTTACAGGGGGTCCCCGGGAGTGTGTCAGTATTTACAGGGGGTCCCCGGGAATGTGTAAGTATTTACAGGGGTCCCAAGAGTGCGTCAGTATTTACAGGGGGTCCCCGGGACTGTGTCAATATTTACAGGGGGTCCCCGGGAGTGTGTCAGTATTTACAGGGAATCCCCGGGAGTGAGTCAGTATTTACAGGGGGTCCCCGGGAGTGTGTCAGTATTTACAGGGGGTCTCGGGAGTGTGTCAGTATTTACAGTGGGCCCCGGGAGTGTGTCAGTATTTACAAGGGGTCGCCGGGAGTGTGTCAGTATTTACAGGGGGTCCCCGGGAGTGTTCAGTATTTACAGGGGGTCCCCGGGAGTGTATCAGTATTTACAGGGGGTCTCAGGGAGTGTGTGTCAGTATTTACACTGGGTCCCCGGGAATGTGTCAGTATTTACAGGGAGTCCCCGGGAGTGTGTCAGTATTTAGAGGGAGTCCTAGGGAGTGTGTCAGTATTTACAGGGGGTCCCCGGGAGTGTCAGTATTTACAGGGGGTCCCTGGGAGTGTGTCAGTATTTACAGGGGGTTGCTGGGAGTGTGTGTCAGTATTTACAGGGGGTCCCCGGAAGTGTGTCAGTATTTACCGGGGGTCCCCGGGAGTGTGTCAGTATTTACAGGGGGTCCCCGGGGAGTGTGTGTCAGTATTTACAGGGGGTCCCCGGGAGTGTGTCAGTATTTACAGGGGGTCCCCGGGAGTGTCAGTATTTACAGGGGGTCCCTGGGAGTGTGTCAGTATTTACAGGGGGTTGCTGGGAGTGTGTGTCAGTATTTACAGGGGGTCCCCGGAAGTGTGTCAGTATTTACCGGGGGTCCCCGGGAGTGTGTCAGTATTTACAGGGGGTCCCCGGGGAGTGTGTGTCAGTATTTACAGGGGGTCCCCGGGAGTGTGTCAGTATTTACAGGGAGTCTCCGGGGAGTGTGTCAGTATTTACAGAGGGTCCCCGGGAATGTGTCAATATTTGGAGGGCATCCCCGGGGAGTGTGTTAGTATTTACAGGGGGTCCCCTGGAGTGTGTCAGTATTTACAGGGGATCCCCGTGTGTGTGTCAGTATTTATAGGGGGTCCCCGGGAGTGTGTCAGTATTTACAGGGGGTCCCCGGGGAATGTGTCAGTATTTACAGGGAGTCCCCGGGGAGTGTGTCAGTATTTACAGGGAGTCCCAGGGAGTGTCAGTATTTACAGGGGGTCCCCGGGAATGTGTCAGTATTTACAGGGGGTCCCCGGGAGTGTGTCAGTATTTACAGGGGGTCCCCGGGAGTGTGTCAGTATTTGCAGGGGGTCCCCGGTGAGTGGGATCAGTATTTACAGGGGGTCCCTGGGAATGTGTCAGTATTTACAGGGGGTCCCCGGGAGTGTGTCAATATTTACAGGGGGTCCCCGGGGAGTGTGTGTCAGTATTTACAGGGGGTCCCCGGGGAGTGTGTGTCAGTATTTACAGGGGGTCCTCGGGAATGCGTCAGTATTTACAGGGGGTCCCCAGGAGTGTGTCAGTATTTACAGTGGGGTCCCCGGGGAGTGTGTCAGTATTTACAGGGGGTCTCCAGGAGTGTGTGTCAGTAATTACAGGGGGTCCACAGGAATGTGTCAGTATTTACAGGGAGTCCCCCTGGAGTGTGTCAGTATTTACAGGGAGTCCCAGGGAGTGTGTGTCAGTATTTACACAGGGTCCCCGGGAATGTGTCAGTATTTACAGGGGGTCCCCGGGAGTGTGTCAGTATTTACAGGGGGTCCCCGGGAATGTGTAAGTATTTACAGGGGTCCCAAGAGTACGTCAGTATTTACAGGGGGTCCCCGGGAGTGTGTCAATATTTACAGGGGGTCCCCGGGAGTGTGTCAGTATTTACAGGGGGTCCCAGGGAGTGTGTATCAGTATTTACACAGGGTCCCCGGGAATGTGTCAGTATTTACAGGGGGTCCCCAAGAGTGCGTCAGTATTTACAGGGGGTCCCCGGGACTGTGTCAATATTTACAGGGGGTCCCCGGGAGTGTGTCAGTATTTACAGGGGGTCCCCAGGAGTGTGTCATTATTTACAGGGGGTCCCCGGGAATGTGTCAGTATTTACAGGGGGCCCCGGGTGTGTGTCAATATTTACAGGGGGTCCCCGGGAGTGAGTCAGTATTTACAGGGGGTCCCCGGGAGTGTCAGTATTTACAGGGGGTCTCGGGAGTTTGTCAGTATTTACAGTGGACCCCGGGAGTGTGTCAGTATTGACAAGGGGTCGCCGGGAGTGTGTCAGTATTTACAGGGGGTCCCCGGGAGTGTTCAGTATTTACAGGGGGTCCCCGGGAGTGTGTCAGTATTTACAGGGGGTCCCTGGGAGTGTGTCAGTATTTACAGGGGGTCCTCGGGGAATGTGTCAGTATTTACAGGGGGTCCCCGGCAGTGTGTCAGTATATACAGGGAGTTCCCGGGGAGTGTGTCAGTATTTACAGGGGGTCCCCGGGGAGTGTGTCAGTATTTACAGGGAGTCCCAGGGAGTGTGTCAGTATTTACAGGGGGTCCCCGGGAGTGTCAGTATTTACAGGGGGTCCCTGGGAGTGTGTCAGTATTTCCAGGGAGTCCCAGGGAGTGTGTCAGTATTTACCGGGGGTTGCTGGGAGTGTGTGTCAGTATTTACAGGGGGTCCCCGGAAGTATGTCAGTATTTACCGGGGGTCCCCGGGAGTGTGTCAGTATTTACAGGGGGTCCCCGGGGAGTGTGTGTCAGTATTTGCAGGGCATCCCCGGGAGTGTGTCAGTATTTACAGAGTGTCCCTGGGAGTGCGTCAGTATTTACAGGGGGTCCCCGGGAGTGTCAGTATTTACAGGGGCTCCCCAGGGAGTGTGTTAGTATTTACAGGGGGTCCCCAGGAATGTGTCAGTATTTACAGGGGGTCCCGGGGAGTGTGTGTCAGTATTTACAGAGGGTCCCCGGGGAGTGTGTGTCAGTATTTACAGGGGGTCCCCTGGAGTGTGTGTCAGTATTTACAGGGGGTCACGGGGAGTGTGTCAGTATTTACAGGGTGTCCCTGGGAGTGTGTCAGTATTTACAGTGGGTCCCCGGGAGTGTGTCAGTATTTACAGGGGGTCCCCGGGAGTGTGTCAGTATTTACAGGAGGTCCCCGGGAGTGTGTCAGTATTTACAGGGGGTCCCCGGGGAGTGTGTCAGTATTTACAGGGGGTCCCCGGGAGTGTGTCAGTATTTACAGGGGGTCCCCGAGAGTGTGTCAGTATTTACAGGGGGTCCCCGGGAGTGTGTCAGTATTTACAGAGGGTCCCCGGGGAGTGTGTGTCAGTATTTACAGGGGGTCCCCTGGAGTGTGTGTCAGTATTTACAGGGGATCCCCGGGAGTGTGTCAGTATTTACAGCGGGTCCCCAAGAGTGCGTCAGTATTTACAGGGGGTCCCCGGGAGTGTGTCAGTATTTACAGGGGGGTCCTCGAAAGTGTTTCAGTATATACAGGGGGTCCCCGGGAGTGAGTCGGTATTTACAAGGGGTCGCCGGGAATGTGTCAGTATTTACAGGGGTCCCTGGTAGTGTGTCAGTATTTACAGGGGGTCTCCGGGAGTGTGTCAGTATTTGCAGGACGTCCCCGGGAGTGTGTCAGTATTTGCAGGGCATCCCCGGGAGTGTGTCAGTATTTACAGGGTGTCCCTGGGAGGGTGTCAGTATTTACAGGAGGTCCCCGGGAGTGTGTCAGTATTTACAGGGGGTCTCCGGGAGTGTGTCAGTATTTACAGGGTGTCCCTGGGAGTGTGTCAGTATTTACAGGGGGTCCCCGGGAGTGTCAGTATTTACAGGGGGTCCCGGGGAGTGTGTGTCAGTATTTACAGAGGGTCCCCGGGGAGTGTGTGTCAGTATTTACAGGGGGTCCCCTGGAGTGTGTCAGTATTTACAGGGGGTCCCCGGGAGTGTGTCAGTATTTATAGGGGGTCACGGGGAGTGTGTCAGCATTTACAGGGGGTCCCGGGAGTGTTGTCCGTATTTACCGGGGGGTCCCCAGGAGTGTGTCAGTATTTACAGAGGGTCCCCGGGAGTGTGTGTCAGTATTTACAGGGGGTCCCCGGGGAGTGTGTGTGAGTATTTACAGGAGGTCCCCGGGAGTGTGTCAGTATTTACAGGGGGTCCCCAAGAGTGCGTCAGTATTTACAGGGAGTCCCCGGGAGTATGTCATTATTTACAGGGGGTCCCCGGGAGTGTGTCAGTATTTACAGGGGGTCCCCGGGAGTGTGTGTCAGTATTTACAAGGGATCCCCGGGAACATGCCAGTATTTACAAGGGGTCGCCGGGAGTGTGTCAGTATTTACAGGGGGTCCCCGGGAGTGTGTCAGTATTTACAGGGGGTCCCCGGGAGTGTGTCAATATTTACAGGGGGTCACGGGGAGTGTGTCAATATTTACAGGGTTTCCCTGGGAGTGTGTCAGTATTTACAGTGGGTCCCCGGGAGTGTGTCAGTATTTACAGGGGGTCGCCGGGAGTGTGTCAGTATTTACAGGGGGTCCCCGAGAGTGTGTCAGTATTTACAGGGGGTCCCGGGAGTGTGTCAGTATTTACAGGGGGTTCCGGGAGTGTGTCAGTATTTACAGGGGGTTCCCCAGGAGTGTGTCAGTATTTACAGGGAGTCCCCGGGAGTGTGTGTCAGTATTTACAGGGGGTTCCCCAGGAGTGTGTCAGTATTTACAGGCGGTCCCGGGAGTGTGTCAGTATTTGCAGGGGGTCCCCGGGAGTGTGTCAGTATGTACAGGGGGTCCCCGGGAGTGTGTCAGTATTTACAGGGGGTCTCCGGGAGTGTGTCAGTATTTACAGGGGGGCCCTGGGAGTGTGTCTGTATTTACAGGGGGTCACGGGGAGTGTGTCAGTATTTACAGGGGGTCCCCGGGAGTGTGTCAGTATTTACAGGGGGTCCCCGGGAGTGTGTCAGTATTTACAGGGGGTCCCCGGGGAGTGTGTGTCAGTATTTACAGGGGGTCCCCGGGGAGTGTGTCAGTATTTACAGGGGGTCCCCGGGGAGTGTGTCAGTATTTACAGGGGGTCCCCGGGAGTGTGTCAGTATTTACATGGGGTCCCCGAGAGTGTGTCAGTATTTACAGGGGGTCCCCGGGAGTGTGTCAGTATTTACAGGGGGTCCCCGGGAGTGTGTCAGTATTTCCAGGGGGTCCCCAAGAGTGCGTCAGTATCTACAGGGTGGTCCCCGGGAGTGTGTCAGTATTTACAGGGGGGTCCCCGAAAGTGTTTCAGTATATACAGGGGGTCCCGGGGAGTGTGTGTCAGTATTTACAGAGGGTCCCCGGGGAGTGTGTGTCAGTATTTACAGGGGGTCCCCTGGAGTGTGTGTCAGTATTTACAGGGGATCCCCGGGAGTGTGTCAGTATTTACAGGGGGTCCCCAAGAGTGCGTCAGTATTTACAGGGGGTCCCCGGGAGTGTGTCAGTATTTACAGGGTGTCCCTGGGAGTGTGTCAGTATTTGCAGGACGTCCCCGGGAGTGTGTCAGTATTTGCAGGGCATCCCCGGGAGTGTGTCAGTATTTACAGTGTGTCCCTGGGAGGGTGTCAGTATTTACAGGAGGTCCCCGGGAGTGTGTCAGTATTTACAGGGGGTCTCCGGGAGTGTGTCAGTATTTACAGGGTGTCCCTGGGAGTGTGTCAGTATTTACAGGGGGTCCCCGGGAGTGTCAGTATTTACAGGGGGTCCCGGGGAGTGTGTGTCAGTATTTACAGAGGGTCCCCGGGGAGTGTGTGTCAGTATTTACAGGGGGTCCCCTGGAGTGTGTCAGTATTTACAGGGGGTCCCCGGGAGTGTGTCAGTATTTATAGGGGGTCACGGGGAGTGTGTCAGCATTTACAGGGGGTCCCGGGAGTGTTGTCCGTATTTACCGGGGGGTCCCCAGGAGTGTGTCAGTATTTACAGAGGGTCCCCGGGAGTGTGTGTCAGTATTTACAGTGTGTCCCTGGGAGGGTGTCAGTATTTACAGGAGGTCCCCGGGAGTGTGTCAGTATTTACAGGGGGTCTCCGGGAGTGTGTCAGTATTTACAGGGTGTCCCTGGGAGTGTGTCAGTATTTACAGGGGGTCTCCGGGAGTGTGTCAGTATTTGCAGGACGTCCCCGGGAGTGTGTCAGTATTTGCAGGGCATCCCCGGGAGTGTGTCAGTATTTACAGTGTGTCCCTGGGAGGGTGTCAGTATTTACAGGAGGTCCCCGGGAGTGTGTCAGTATTTATAGGGGGTCACGGGGAGTGTGTCAGCATTTACAGGGGGTCCCGGGAGTGTTGTCCGTATTTACCGGGGGGTCCCCAGGAGTGTGTCAGTATTTACAGAGGGTCCCCGGGAGTGTGTGTCAGTATTTACAGGGGGTCCCCGGGGAGTGTGTGTGAGTATTTACAGGAGGTCCCCGGGAGTGTGTCAGTATTTACAGGGGGTCCCCAAGAGTGCGTCAGTATTTACAGGGAGTCCCCGGGAGTATGTCATTATTTACAGGGGGTCCCCGGGAGTGTGTCAGTATTTACAGGGGGTCCCCGGGAGTGTGTGTCAGTATTTACAAGGGATCCCCGGGAGCATGCCAGTATTTACAAGGGGTCGCCGGGAGTGTGTCAGTATTTACAGGGGGTCCCCGGGAGTGTGTCAGTATTTACAGGGGGTCCCCGGGAGTGTGTCAATATTTACAGGGGGTCACGGGGAGTGTGTCAATATTTACAGGGTTTCCCTGGGAGTGTGTCAGTATTTACAGTGGGTCCCCGGGAGTGTGTCAGTATTTACAGGGGGTCGCCGGGAGTGTGTCAGTATTTACAGGGGGTCCCCGAGAGTGTGTCAGTATTTACAGGCGGTCCCGAGAGTGTGTCAGTATTTGCAGGGTGTCCCCGGGAGTGTGTCAGTATGTACAGGGGGTCCCCGGGAGTGTGTCAGTATTTACAGGGGGTCCCCGGGAGTGTGTCAGTATTTACAGGGGGTCCCGGGAGTGTGTCAGTATTTACAGGGGGTTCCGGGAGTGTGTCAGTATTTACAGGGGGTTCCCCAGGAGTGTGTCAGTATTTACAGGGAGTCCCCGGGAGTGTGTGTCAGTATTTACAGGGGGTCTCCAGGAGTGTGTCGGTATTTACAGCGGGTCCCCGGGGAGTGTGTCAGTATTTACAGGGGGTACCCGGGAGTGTGTCAGTATTTACAGGGGGTCCCTGGGAGTGTGTCAGTATTTACAGGGGGTCCCCGGGAGTGTGTCAGTATTTACAGGGGGTCCCCGGGGAGTGTGTGTCAGTATTTACAGGAGGTCCCCGGGAGTGTGTCAGTATTTACAGGGGGTCCCCAAGAGTGCGTCAGTATTTACAGGGGGTCCCCGGGAGTGTGTCAGTATTTACAGGGGGTCCCCAAGAGTGCGTCAGTATTTACAGGGGGTCCCCGGGAGTGTGTCAGTATTTACAGGGGGTCACCGGGAGTGTGTGTCAGTATTTACAAGGGATCCCCGGGAGCATGCCAGTATTTACAAGGGGTCGCCGGGAGTGTGTCAGTATTTACAGGGGGTCCCCGGGAGTGTGTCAATATTTACAGGGGGTCACGGGGAGTGGGTCAGTATTTACAGGTTTTCCCTGGGAGTGTGTCAGAATTTACAGGGGGTCCCCGGGAGTGTGTCAGTATTTACAGGGGATTGCCGGGAGTGTGTCAGTATTTACAGGGGGTCCCCAAGGGTGTGTCAGTATTTACAGGCGGTCCCGGGAGTGTGTCAGTATTTACAGGGGGTCCCCGGGAGTGTGTCAGTATTTACAGGGGGTCTCGGGAGTGAGTCAGTATTTACAGTTGGTCCCCAAGAGTGCGTCAGTATTTACATGGGGGTCCCCGGGAGTGTGTCAGTATTTACAGGGGGGTCCCCGAGAGTGTGTCAGTATTTACAGGGGGTCCCCGGGAGTGAGTCGGTATTTACAAGGCGTCGCCGGGAGTGTCAGTATTTACAGGGGGTCCCTGGGAGTATGTCAGTATTTACAGGGGGTTACAGGGAGTGTGTCAGTATGTACAGGGGATCCCCGGGAGTGTGTCGTTATGTACAGGAGGTCGCTGGGAGTGTGTCAGTATTTACAGGGGGTCCCCGGGAGTGTGTCGGTATTTACAGGGGGTCCCTGGGAGTGTGTCGGTATTTACAGGGGGTCCCTGGGAGTGCGTCAGCATTTACAGGGGGTCCCCGGGAGTGTGTCTGTATTTACAGGGGGTCCCCGGGAGTGTGTCAGTATTTACAAAGGGTCCCCGGGAGTGTGTCAGTAATTACAGGGTGTCCCCGGGAGTGTGTCAGTATTTACAGGAGGTCCCGGGAGTGTGTCAGAATTTACAGGGGGGTCCCCAGGAGTGTGTCAGCATTTACAGGGGGTCCCCGGGAGTGTGTCTGTATTTACAGGGGGTCCCCGGGAGTGTGTCAGTATTTACAAAGGGTCCCCGGGAGTGTGTCAGTAATTACAGGGTGTCCCCGGGAGTGTGTCAGTATTTTCAGGAGGTCCCGGGAGTGTGTCAGTATTTACAGGGGGGTCCCCAGGAGTGTGTCAGTATTTACAGGGGGTCCCCGGGAGTGTGTGTCAGTATTTGCAGGTTGTCTCCGGGAGTGTGTCGGTATTTACAGGGGGTCACGGGGAGTGTGTCAGTATTTACAGGGGGTCAAGGGGAGTGTGTGTCAGTATTTGCAGGGGGTCTCCGGGAGTGTGTCGGTATTTACAGGGGGTCACGGGGAGTGTGTCAGCATTTACAGGGGGTCCCGGGAGTGTGTCCGTATTTACAGGGGGGTCCCCAGGAGTGTGTCAGTATTTACAGGGGGTCCCCGGGAGTGTGTGTCAGTATTTACAGTGGGTCCCCGGGAGCGTGTGTCAGTATTTACAGGGGGTCCCCGGGAGTGTGTCAGTATTTACAGGGGGTCCCCGGGAGTGTGTCAGTATTTCCAGGGGGTCTCCGGGAGTGTGTCAGTATTTGCAGGACGTCCCCGGGAGTGTGTCAGTATTTGCAGGGCATCCCCGGGAGTGTGTCAGTATTTACAGGGTGTCCCTGGGAGTGTGTCAGTATTTACAGGGGGTCCCCGGGAGTGTGTCAGTATTTGCAGGGGGTCTCCGGGAGTGCGTCAGTATTTACAGGACGTCCCCGGGAGTGTGTCAGTATTTGCAGGGCATCCCCGGGAGTGTGTCAGTATTTACAGAGTGTCCCCTGGGAGTGTGTCAGTATTTACAGGGGGTCCCCGGGAGTGTCAGTATTTACAGGGGCTCCCCGGGGAGTGTGTTAGTATTTACAGGGGGTCCCCAGGAATGTGTCAGTATTTACAGGGGGTCCCGGGGAGTGTGTGTCAGTATTTACAGAGGGTCCCCGGGGAGTGTGTGTCAGTATTTACAGGGGGTCCCCTGGAGTGTGTGTCAGTATTTACAGGGGGTCACAGGGAGTGTGTCAGTATTTACAGGGTGTCCCTGGGAGTGTGTCAGTATTTACAGTGGGTCCCCGGGAGTGTGTCAGTATTTACAGGGGGTCCCCGGGAGTGTGTCAGTATTTACAGGAGGTCCCCGGGAATGTGTCAGTATTTACAGGGGGTCCCCGGGGAGTGTGTGTCAGTATTTACAGGGGGTCCCCGTGGAGTGTGTCAGTATTTACAGGGGGTCCCCGGGGAGTGTGTCAGTATTTACAGGGGGTCCCCGGGAGTGTGTCAGTATTTACAGGGGGTCCCCGAGAGTGTGTCAGTATTTACAGGGGGTCCCCGGGAGTGTGTCAGTATTTACAGGCGGTCCCCGGGAGTGTGTCAGTATTTCCAGGGGGTCCCCAAGAGTGCGTCAGTATCTACAGGGTGGTCCCCGGGAGTGTGTCAGTATTTCCAGGGGGGTCCCCGAAAGTGTTTCAGTATATACAGGGGGTCCCGGGGAGTGTGTGTCAGTATTTACAGAGGGTCCCCGGGGAGTGTGTGTCAGTATTTACAGGGGGTCCCCTGAAGTGTGTGTCAGTATTTACAGGGGGCCCCCAAGAGTGCGTCAGTATTTACAGGGGGTCCCCGGGAGTGTGTCAGTATTTACAGGGGGGTCCTCGAAAGTGTTTCAGTATATACAGGGGGTCCCCGGGTGTGAGTCGGTATTTACAAGGGGTGGCCGGGAATGTGTCAGTATTTACAGGGGTCCCTGGTAGTGTGTCAGTATTTACAGGGGGTCTCCGGGAGTGTGTCAGTATTTGCAGGACGTCCCCGGGAGTGTGTCAGTATTTGCAGGGCATCCCCGGGAGTGTCAGTATTTACAGGGTGTCCCTGGGAGTGTGTCAGTATTTACAGGAGGTCCCCGGGAGTGTGTCAGTATTTACAGGGGGTCTCCGGGAGTGTGTCAGTATTTACAGGACGTCCCCGGGAGTGTGTCAGTATTTGCAGGGCATCCCCGGGAGTGTGTCAGTATTTACAGGGTGTCCCTGGGAGTGTGTCAGTATTTACAGGGGGTCCCCGGGAGTGTCAGTATTTACAGGGGCTCCCCGGGGAGTGTGTTAGTATTTACAGGGGATCCCCAGGAATGTGTCAGTATTTACAGGGGGTCCCGGGGAGTGTGTGTCAGTATTTACAGAGGATCCCCGGGGAGTGTGTGTCAGTATTTACAGGGGGTCCCCTGGAGTGTGTCAGTATTTACAGGGGGTCCCCGGGAGTGTGTCAGTATTTATAGGGGGTCACGGGGAGTGTGTCAGCATTTACAGGGGGTCCCGGGAGTGTTGTCCGTATTTACCGGGGGGTCCCCAGGAGTGTGTCAGTATTTACAGAGGGTCCCCGGGAGTGTGTGTCAGTATTTACAGGGGGTCCCCGGGAGTGTGTGTCAGTATTTACAGGGGGTCTCCGGGAGTGTGTCGGTATTTACAGGAGGTCTCCGGGAGTGTGTCAGTATTTACAGGGGGTCCCCGGGAGTGTGTCAGTATTTACAGGGGGTCCCCGGGGAGTGTGTGTGAGTATTTACAGGAGGTCCCCGGGAGTGTGTCAGTATTTACAGGGTGTCCCCAAGAGTGCGTCAGTATTTACAGGGGGTCCCCGGGAGTATGTCATTATTTACAGGGGGTCCCCGGGAGTGTGTCAGTATTTACAGGGGGTCCCCGGGAGTGTGTGTCAGTATTTACAAGGGATCCCCGGGAGCATGCCAGTATTTACAAGGGGTCGCCGGGAGTGTGTCAGTATTTACAGGGGGTCCCCGGGAGTGTGTCAGTATTTACAGGGGGTCCCCGGGAGTGTGTCAATATTTACAGGGGGTCACGGGGAGTGTGTCAATATTTACAGGGTTTCCCTGGGAGTGTGTCAGTATTTACAGTGGGTCCCCGGGAGTGTGTCAGTATTTACAGGGGGTCGCCGGGAGTGTGTCAGTATTTACAGGGGGTCCCCGAGAGTGTGTCAGTATTTACAGGCGGTCCCGGGAGTGTGTCAGTATTTGCAGGGGGTCCCCGGGAGTGTGTCAGTATGTACAGGGGGTCCCCGGGAGTGTGTCAGTATTTACAGGGGGTCCCCGGGAGTGTGTCAGTATTTACAGGGGGTCCCGGGAGTGTGTCAGTATTTACAGGGGATTCCGGGAGTGTGTCAGTATTTACAGGGGGTTCCCCAGGAGTGTGTCAGTATTTACAGGGAGTCCCCGGGAGTGTGTGTCAGTATTTACAGGGGGTCTCCAGGAGTGTGTCGGTATTTACAGCGGGTCCCCGGCGAGTGTGTCAGTCTGTACAGGAGGTCTCCGGGAGTGTGTCAGTATTTACAGGGGGTCCCCGGGAGTGTGTCAGTATTTACAGGGGGTCTCGGGAGTGTGTCAGTATTTACAGTTGGTCACCAAGAGTGCGTCAGTATTTACATGGGGGTCCCCGGGAGTGTGTCAGTATTTACAGGGGGGTCCCCGGGAGTGTGTCAGTATTTACATGGGGGTCCCCGGGAGTGTGTCAGTATTTACAGGGGGTCCCCGGGAGTGAGTCGGTATTTTCAAGGCGTCGCCGGGAGTGTCAGTATTTACAGGGGGTCCCTGGGAGTGTGTCAGTATTTACAGGGGGTTACAGGGAGTGTGTCAGTATTTACAGGGGATCCCCAGGATTGTGTCAGTATTTACAGGGGGTCCCCGGGAGGGTGTCAGTATTTACAGGGGGTCCCCGGGAGTGTGTCCGTATTTACAAGGGGTCCCCGGGAGTGTGTCCGTATTTACAGGGGGTCCCCGGGAGTGTGTGTCAGTATTTACAAGGGATCCCCGGGAGCGTGCCAGTATTTACAAGGGGTTGCCGGGAGTGTGTCAGTATTTACAGGGGGTCCCTGGGAGTGTGTCAGTATTTACAGGGGGTCCCCGGGAGTGTGTCAGTATTTACAGGGGGTCCCCGGGGAGTGTGTGTCAGTATTTACAGGAGGTCCCCGGGAGTGTGTCAGTATTTACAGGGGGTCCCCAAGAGTGCGTCAGTATTTACAGGGGGTCCCCGGGAGTGTGTCAGTATTTACAGGGGGTCACCGGGAGTGTGTGTCAGTATTTACAAGGGATCCCCGGGAGCATGCCAGTATTTACAGGAGGTCCCCGGGAGTGTGTCAGTATTTACAGGGAGTCCCCAAGAGTGCGTCAGTATTTACAGGGGGTCCCCGGGAGTGTGTCAGTATTTACAGGGGGTCACCGGGAGTGTGTGTCAGTATTTACAAGGGATCCCCGGGAGCATGCCAGTATTTACAAGGGGTCGCCGGGAGTGTGTAAGTATTTACAGGGGGTCCCCGGGAGTGTGCCAGTATTTACAGGGGGTCCCCGGGAGTGTGTGTCAGTATTTACAGGGGGTCCCCGGGAGTGTGTCAATATTTACAGGGGGTCACGGGGAGTGGGTCAGTATTTACAGGGTTTCCCTGGGAGTGTGTCAGTATTTACAGGGGGTCCCCGGGAGTGTGTCAGTATTTACAGGGGATTGCCGGGAGTGTGTCAGTATTTACAGGGGGTCCCCAAGGGTGTGTCAGTATTTACAGGGGGTCTCGGGAGTGAGTCAGTATTTACAGTTGGTCCCCAAGAGTGCGTCAGTATTTACATGGGGGTCCCCGGGAGTGTGTCAGTATTTACAGGGGGGTCCCCGAGAGTGTGTCAGTATTTACAGGGGGTCCCCGGGAGTGAGTCGGTATTTACAAGGCGTCGCCGGGAGTGTCAGTATTTACAGGGGGTCCCTGGGAATGTGTCAGTATTTACAGGGGGTTACAGGGAGTGTGTCAGTATGTACAGGGGATCCCCGGGTTTGTGTCAGTATTTACAGGGGGTCCCCGGGAGTGTGTGTCAGTATTTACAGGGGGTCCCCGGGAACGTGTGTCAGTATTTACAGGGGGTCGCCGGGAGTGTGTCGGTATTTACAGGGGGTCCCCGGGAGTGTGTCGTTATGTACAGGAGGTCGCTGGGAGTGTGTCAGTATTTACAGGGGGTCCCCGGGAGTGTGTCGGTATTTACAGGGGGTCCCTGGGAGTGTGTCGGTATTTACAGGGGGTCCCTGGGAGTGCGTTAGCATTTACAGGGGGTCCCCGGGAGTGTGTCTGTATTTACAGGGGGTCCCCGGGAGTGTGTCAGTATTTACAAAGGGTCCCCGGGAGTGTGTCAGTAATTACAGGGTGTCCCCGGGAGTGTGTCAGTATTTACAGGAGGTCCCGGGAGTGTGTCAGTATTTACAGGGGGGTCCCCAGGAGTGTGTCAGTATTTACAGGGGGTCCCCGGGAGTGTGTGTCAGTATTTGCAGGGGGTCTCCGGGAGTATGTCGGTATTTACAGGGGGTCACGGGGAGTGTGTCAGTATTTACAGGGGGGTCACCTAGAGTGTGTCAGCATTTACAGGGGGTCCCGGGAGTGTGTCCGTATTTACAGGGGGGTCCCCAGGAGTGTGTCAGTATTTACAGGGGGTCCCCGGGAGTGTGTGTCAGTATTTACAGTGGGTCCCCGGGAGTGTGTGTCTGTATTTACAGGGGGTACTCCGGGAGTATGTCGGTATTTACAGGAGGTCTCCGGGAGTGTGTCAGTATTTACAGGGGGTCCCCGGGAGTGTGTCAGTATTTTCAGGGGGTCCCCGGGGAGTGTGTGTCAGTATTTACAGGAGGTCCCCGGGAGTGTGTCAGTATTTACAAGGGGTCCCCAAGAGTGCGTCAGTATTTACAGGGGGTCCCCGGGAGTATGTTATTATTTACAGGCGGTCCCGGGAGTGTGTCAGTATTTGCAGGGGGTCCCCGGGAGTGTGTCAGTATTTACAGGGAGTCCCTGGGAGTGTGTCAGTATTTACAGGGGGTCCCCGGGAGTGTGTATCAGTATTTACAAGGGATCCCTGGGAGCATGCCAGTATTTACAAGGGGTCGCCGGGAGTGTGTCAGTATTTACAGGGGGTCCCCGGGAGTGTGTCAGTATTTACAGGGGGTCCCCGGGAGTGTGTGTCAGTATTTACAAGGGATCCCCGGGAGCATGCCAGTATTTACAGGAGGTCCCCGGGAGTGTGTCAGTATTTACAGGGAGTCCCCAAGAGTGCGTCAGTATTTACAGGGGGTCCCCGGGAGTGTGTCAGTATTTACAGGGGGTCACCGGGAGTGTGTGTCAGTATTTACAAGGGATCCCCGGGAGCATGCCAGTATTTACAAGGGGTCGCCGGGAGTGTGTCAGTATTTACAGGGGGTCCCCGGGAGTGTGCCAGTATTTACAGGGGGTCCCCGGGAGTGTGTCAATATTTACAGGGGGTCACGGGGAGTGGGTCAGTATTTACAGGGTTTCCCTGGGAGTGTGTCAGTATTTACAGGGGGTCCCCGGGAGTGTGTCAGTATTTACAGGGGATTGCCGGGAGTGTGTCAGTATTTACAGGGGGTCCCCAAGGGTGTGTCAGTATTTACAGGGGGTCTCGGGAGTGAGTCAGTATTTACAGTTGGTCCCCAAGAGTGCGTCAGTATTTACATGGGGGTCCCCGGGAGTGTGTCAGTATTTACAGGGGGGTCCCCGAGAGTGTGTCAGTATTTACAGGGGGTCCCCGGGAGTGAGTCGGTATTTACAAGGCGTCGCCGGGAGTGTCAGTATTTACAGGGGGTCCCTGGGAATGTGTCAGTATTTACAGGGGGTTACAGGGAGTGTGTCAGTATGTACAGGGGATCCCCGGGTTTGTGTCAGTATTTACAGGGGGTCCCCGGGAGTGTGTGTCAGTATTTACAGGGGGTCCCCGGGAATGTGTGTCAGTATTTACAGGGGGTCGCCGGGAGTGTGTCGGTATTTACAGGGGGTCCCCGGGAGTGTGTCGTTATGTACAGGAGGTCGCTGGGAGTGTGTCAGTATTTACAGGGGGTCCCCGGGAGTGTGTCGGTATTTACAGGGGGTCCCTGGGAGTGTGTCGGTATTTACAGGGGGTCCCTGGGAGTGCGTCAGCATTTACAGGGGGTCCCCGGGAGTGTGTCTGTATTTACAGGGGGTCCCCGGGAGTGTGTCAGTATTTACAAAGGGTCCCCGGGAGTGTGTCAGTAATTACAGGGTGTCCCCGGGAGTGTGTCAGTATTTACAGGAGGTCCCGGGAGTGTGTCAGTATTTACAGGGGGGTCCCCAGGAGTGTGTCAGTATTTACAGGGGGTCCCCGGGAGTGTGTGTCAGTATTTGCAGGGGGTCTCCGGGAGTGTGTCGGTATTTACAGGGGGTCACGGGGAGTGTGTCAGTATTTACAGGGGGGTCACCTAGAGTGTGTCAGCATTTACAGGGGGTCCCGGGAGTGTGTCCGTATTTACAGGGGGGTCCCCAGGAGTGTGTCAGTATTTACAGGGGGTCCCCGGGAGTGTGTGTCAGTATTTACAGTGGGTCCCCGGGAGTGTGTGTCAGTATTTACAGGGGGTCTCCGGGAGTATGTCGGTATTTACAGGAGGTCTCCGGGAGTGTGTCACTATTTACAGGGGGTCCCCGGGAGTGTGTCAGTATTTTCAGGGGGTCCCCGGGGAGTGTGTGTCAGTATTTACAGGAGGTCCCCGGGAGTGTGTCAGTATTTACAAGGGGTCCCAAGAGTGCGTCAGTATTTACAGGGGGTCCCCGGGAGTATGTTATTATTTACAGGCGGTCCCGGGAGTGTGTCAGTATTTGCAGGGGGTCCCCGGGAGTGTGTCAGTATTTACAGGGAGTCCCCGGGAGTGTGTCAGTATTTACAGGGGGTCCCCGGGAGTGTGTGTCAGTATTTACAAGGGATCCCTGGGAGCATGCCAGTATTTACAAGGGGTCGCCGGGAGTGTGTCAGTATTTACAGGGGGTCCCCGGGAGTGTGTCAGTATTTACAGGGGGTCCCCGGGAGTGTGTCAATATTTACAGGGGGTCCCCGGGAGTGTGTCAGTATTTACAGGGGGTCGCCGGGAGTGTGTCAGTATTTACAGGGGGTCCCCGAGAGTGTGTCAGTATTTACAGGCGGTCCCGGGAGTGTGTCAGTATTTGCAGGGGGTCCCCAGGAGTGTGAATGTATGTACAGGGGGTCCCCGGGAGTGTGTCAGTATTTACAGGGGGTCCCCGGAAGTGTGTCAGTATTTACAGGGGGTCCCGGGAGTGTGTCAGTATTTACAGAAGGTTCCGGGAGTGTGTCAGTATTTACAGGGGTTTCCCCAGGAGTGTGTCAGTATTTACAGGGAGTCCCCGGGAGTGTGTGTCAGTATTTACAGGGGGTCTCCAGGAGTGTGTCGGTATTTACAGCGGGTCCCCGGGAGTGTGTCAGTATGTGCAGGAGGTCTCCGGGAGTGTGTCAGTATTTACAGGGGGTCCCCGGGAGTGTGTTAGTATTTACATGGGGTCTCGGGAGTGTGTCAGTATTTACAGTTGGTCACCAAGAGTGCGTCAGTATTTACAGGGGGGTCCCCGAGAGTGTGTCAGTATTTACAGGGGCTCCCCGGGAGTGAGTCGGTATTTACAATGCGTCGCCGGGAGTGTCAGTATTTACAGGGGGTCCCTGGGAGTGTGTCAGTATTTACAGGGGGTCCCTGGGAGTGTGTCTGTATTTACAGGGGGTCACGGGGAGTGTGTCAGTATTTACAGGGGGTCCCCGGGAGTGTGTCAGTATTTACAGGGGGTCCCCGGGAGGGTGTCAGTATTTACAGGGGGTCACCAAGAGTGCGTCAGTATTTACAGGGGGTCCCCGGGGAGTGTGCGTCAGTATTTACAGGAGGTCCCCGGGAGTGTGTCAGTATTTACAGGGGGTCCCCGGGGAGTGTGTCAGTATTTACAGGGGGTCCCCGGGAGTGTGTCAGTATTTACAGGGGGTCCCCGAGAGTGTGTCAGTATTTACAGGGGGTCCCCGGGAGTGTGTCAGTATTTACAGGGGGTCCCCAAGAGTGCGTCAGTATCTGCAGGGTGGTCCCCGGGAGTGTGTCAGTATTTCCAGGGGGGTCCTCGAAAGAGTTTCAGTATATACAGGGGGTCCCCGGGAGTGAGTCGGTATTTACAAGGGGTCGCCGGGAATGTGTCAGTATTTACAGGGGTCCCTGGTAGTGTGTCAGTATTTACAGGGGGTCTCCGGGAGTGCGTCAGTATTTGCAGGACGTGCCCGGGAGTGTGTCAGTATTTACAGGGGGTCCCTGGGAGTGTGTCAGTATTTACAGGGGGTCCCCGGGAGTGTGTCAGTATTTACAGGGGGTCTCCGGGAGTGTGTCAGTATTTACAGGACGTCCCCGGGAGTGTGTCAGTATTTGCAGGGCGTCCCCGGGAGTGTGTCAGTATTTACAGGGTGTCCCTGGGAGTGTGTCAGTATTTACAGGGGGTCCCCGGGAGTGTCAGTATTTACAGGGGCTCCCCGGGGAGTGTGTTAGTATTTACAGGGGGTCCCCAGGAATGTGTCAGTATTTACAGGGGTTCCCCGGGAGTGTGTCAGTATTTACAGAGGGTCCCCGGGGAGTGTGTGTCAGTATTTACAGGGGGTCCCCTGGAGTGTGTGTCAGTATTTACAGGGGATCCCCGGGAGTGTGTCAGTATTTACAGGGGGTCCCTTAGAGTGCGTCAGTATTTACAGGGGGTCCCCGGGAGTGTGTCAGTATTTACAGGGCGTCCCCGGGAGTGGTCAATATTTCCAGGGGGGTCCCCGAAAGTGTGTCAGTATTTACAGGGGGTCACGGGGAGTGTGTCAGTATTTACAGGGTGTCCCTGGGAGTGTGTCAGTATTTACAGGGGGTCCCCGGGAGTGTGTCAGTATTTACAGGGGGTCCCCGGGAGTGTGTCAGTATTTACAGGGGGTCCCCGGGAGTGTGTCAGTATTTATAGGGGGTCACGGGGAGTGTGTCAGCATTTACAGGGGGTCCCGGGAGTGTTGTCCGTATTTACCGGGGGGTACCCAGGAGTGTGTCAGTAATTACAGAGGGTCCCCGGGAGTGTGTGTCAGTATTTACAGGGGGTCACCGGGAGTGTGTCGGTATTTACAGGAGGTCTCCGGGAGTGTGTCAGTATTTACAGGGGGTCCCCGGGAGTGTGTCAGTATTTACAGGGGGTCCCCGGGGAGTGTGTGTGAGTATTTACAGGAGGTCCCCGGGAGTGTGTCAGTATTTACAGGGGGTCCCCAAGAGTGCGTCAGTATTTACAGGGGGTCCCCGGGAGTATGTCATTATTTACAGGGGGTCCCCGGAAGTGTGTCAGTATTTACAGGGGGTCCCCGGGAGTGTGTGTCAGTATTTACAGGGGGTCCCCGGGAGTGTGTCAGTATTTACAGGGGGTCCCCAGGAGTGTGTCAATATTTACAGGGGGTCACGGGGAGTGTGTCAATATTTACAGGGTTTCCCTGGGAGTGTGTCAGTATTTACAGTGGGTCCCCGGGAGTGTGTCAGTATTTACAGGGGGTCGCCGGGAGTGTGTCAGTATTTACAGGGGGTCCCCGAGAATGTGTCAGTATTTACAGGCGGTCCCGGGAGTGTGTCAGTATTTGCAGGGGGTCCCCGGGAGTGTGTCAGTATTTACAGGGGGTCCCGGGAGTGTGTCAGTATTTACAGGGGGTTCCGGGAGCGTGTCAGTATTTACAGGGGGTTCCCCAGGAGTGTGTCAGTATTTACAGGGAGTCCCCGGGAGTGTGTGTCAGTATTTACAGGGGGTCCCCGGGAGTGTGTCAGTATTTACAGGGGGTCCCCAGGAGTGTGTCAATATTTACAGGGGGTCACGGGGAGTGTGTCAATATTTACAGGGTTTCCCTGGGAGTGTGTCAGTATTTACAGTGGGTCCCCGGGAGTGTGTCAGTATTTACAGGGGGTCGCCGGGAGTGTGTCAGTATTTACAGGGGGTCCCCGAGAATGTGTCAGTATTTACAGGCGGTCCCGGGAGTGTGTCAGTATGTACAGGGGGTCCCCGGGAGTGTGTCAGTATTTACAGGGGGTCCCGGGAGTGTGTCAGTATTTACAGGGGGTTCCGGGAGCGTGTCAGTATTTACAGGGGGTTCCCCAGGAGTGTGTCAGTATTTACAGGGAGTCCCCGGGAGTGTGTGTCAGTATTTACAGGGGTCTCCAGGAGTGTGTCGGTATTTACAGCGGGTCCCCGGGGAGTGTGTCAGTATGTACAGGAGGTCTCCGGGAGTGTGTCAGTATTTACAGGGGGTCCCCGGGAGTGTGTCAGTATTTACAGGGGGTCTCGGGAGTGTGTCAGTATTTACAGTTGGTCACCAAGAGTGCGTCAGTATTTACATGGGGGTCCCCGGGAGTGTGTCAGTATTTACAGGGGGGTCCCCGAGAGTGTGTCAGTATTTACAGGGGCTCCCCGGGAGTGAGTCGGTATTTACAAGGCGTCGCCGGGAGTGTCAGTATTTACAGGGGGTCCCTGGGAGTGTGTCAGTATTTACAGGGGGTTACAGGGAGTGTGTCAGTATTTACAGGGGATCCCCGGGATTGTGTCAGTATTTACAGGGGGTCCCCGGGAGGGTGTCAGTATTTACAGGGGGTCTCCGGGAGTGTGTCCGTATTTACAAGGGGTCCCCGGGAGTGTGTCCGTATTTACAGGGGGTCCCCGGGAGTGTGTGTCAGCATTTACAAGGGATCCCCGGGAGCGTGCCAGTATTTACAAGGGGTTGCCGGGAGTGTGTCAGTATTTACAGGGGGTCCCTGGGAGTGTGTCTGTATTTACAGGGGGTCACGGGGAGTGCGTCAGTATTTACAGGGGGTCCCCGGGAGTGTGTCAGTATTTACAGGGGGTCCCCGGGAGTGTGTCAGTATTTACAGGGGGTCCCTGGGAGTGTGTCAGTATTTACAGGGGGTCCCCGGGGAGTGTGTGTCAGTATTTACAGGAGGTCCCCGGGAGTGTGTCAGTATTTACAGGGGGTCCCCAAGAGTGCGTCAGTATTTACAGGGGGTCCCCGGGATTGTGTCAGTATTTACAGGGGGTCACCGGGAGTGTGTGTCAGTATTTACAAGGGATCCCCGGGAGCATGTCAGTATTTACAGGGGGGTCCCCGGGAGTGTGTCAGTATTTACAGGGGGTCCCCAAGAGTGCGTCAGTATTTACAGGGGGTCCCCGGGAGTGTGTCAGTATTTACAGGGGGTCACCGGGAGTGTGTGTCAGTATTTACAAGGGATCCCCGGGAGCATGCCAGTATTTACAAGGGGTCGCCGGGAGTGTGTCAGTATTTACAGGGGGTCCCCGGGAGCGTGTCAGTATTTACAGGGGGTCCCCGGGAGTGTGTCAATATTTACAGGGGGTCACGGGGAGTGGGTCAGTATTTACAGGGTTTCCCTGGGAGTGTGTCAGTATTTACAGGGGGTCCCCGGGAGTGTGTCAGTATTTACAGGGGATTGCCGGGAGTGTGTCAGTATTTACAGGGGGTCCCCAAGGGTGTGTCAGTATTTACAGGCGGTCCCGGGAGTGTGTCAGTATTTACAGGGGGTCCCCAGGAGTGTGTCAGTATTTACAGGGGGTCCCGGGAGTGTGTCAGTATTTACAGGGGGTTCCGGGAGCGTGTCAGTATTTACAGGGGGTTCCCCAGGAGTGTGTCAGTATTTACAGGGAGTCCCCGGGAGTGTGTGTCAGTATTTACAGGGGGTCTCCAGGAGTATGTCGGTATTTACAGGAGGTCTCCGGGAGTGTGTCAGTATTTACAGGGGGTCCCCGGGAGTGTGTCAGTATTTTCAGGGGGTCCCCGGGGAGTGTGTGTCAGTATTTACAGGAGGTCCCCGGGAGTGTGTCAGTATTTACAAGGGGTCCCCAAGAGTGCGTCAGTATTTACAGGGGGTCCCCGGGAGTGTGTCAGTATTTACAGGGGGTCTCGGGAGTGAGTCAGTATTTACAGTTGGTCCCCAAGAGTGCGTCAGTATTTACATGGGGGTCCCTGGGAGTGTGTCAGTATTTACAGGGGGTCCCTGGGAGTGTGTCAGTATTTACAGGGGGTTACAGGGAGTGTGTCAGTATGTACAGGGGATCCCCGGGTTTGTGTCAGTATTTACAGGGGGTCCCCGAGAGTGTGTCAGTATTTACAGGGGGTCCCCGGGAGTGTGTGTCAGTATTTACAGGGGGTCGCCGGGAGTGTGTCGGTATTTACAGGGGGTCCCCGGGAGTGTGTCGTTATGTGCAGGAGGTCGCTGGGAGTGTGTCAGTATTTACAGGGGGTCCCCGGGAGTGTGTCGGTATTTACAGGGGGTCCCTGGGAGTGTGTCGGTATTTACAGGGGGTCCCTGGGAGTGCGTCAGCATTTACAGGGGGTCCCCGGGAGTGTGTCTGTATTTACAGGGGGTCCCCGGGAGTGTGTCAGTATTTACAAAGGGTCCCCGGGAGTGTGTCAGTATTTACAGGGGTCCCCGAGAGTGTGTCAGTATTTACAGGGGGTCCCCGGGAGTGTGTCGGTATTTACAGTTGGTCCCCAAGAGTGCGTCAGTATTTACATGGGGGTCCCCGGGAGTGTGTCAGTATTTACAGGGGGGTCCCCGAGAGTGTGTCAGTATTTACAGGGGGTCCCCGGGAGTGAGTCGGTATTTACAAGGCGTCGCCGGGAGTGTCAGTATTTACAGGGGGTCCCTGGGAATGTGTCAGTATTTACAGGGGGTTACAGGGAGTGTGTCAGTATGTACAGGGGATCCCCGGGTTTGTGTCAGTATTTACAGGGGGTCCCCGGGAGTGTGTGTCAGTATTTACAGGGGGTCCCCGGGAACGTGTGTCAGTATTTACAGGGGGTCGCCGGGAGTGTGTCGGTATTTACAGGGGGTCCCCGGGAGTGTGTCGTTATGTACAGGAGGTCGCTGGGAGTGTGTCAGTATTTACAGGGGGTCCCCGGGAGTGTGTCGGTATTTACAGGGGGTCCCTGGGAGTGTGTCGGTATTTACAGGGGGTCCCTGGGAGTGCGTCAGCATTTACAGGGGGTCCCCGGGAGTGTGTCTGTATTTACAGGGGGTCCCCGGGAGTGTGTCAGTATTTACAAAGGGTCCCCGGGAGTGTGTCAGTAATTACAGGGTGTCCCCGGGAGTGTGTCAGTATTTACAGGAGGTCCCGGGAGTGTGTCAGTATTTACAGGGGGGTCCCCAGGAGTGTGTCAGTATTTACAGGGGGTCCCCGGGAGTGTGTGTCAGTATTTGCAGGGGGTCTCCGGGAGTGTGTCGGTATTTACAGGGGGTCACGGGGAGTGTGTCAGTATTTACAGGGGGGTCACCTAGAGTGTGTCAGCATTTACAGGGGGTCCCGGGAGTGTGTCCGTATTTACAGGGGGGTCCCCAGGAGTGTGTCAGTATTTACAGGGGGTCCCCGGGAGTGTGTGTCAGTATTTACAGTGGGTCCCCGGGAGTGTGTGTCAGTATTTACAGGGGGTCTCCAGGAGTATGTCGGTATTTACAGGAGGTCTCCGGGAGTGTGTCAGTATTTACAGGGGGTCCCCGGGAGTGTGTCAGTATTTTCAGGGGGTCCCCGGGGAGTGTGTGTCAGTATTTACAGGAGGTCCCCGGGAGTGTGTCAGTATTTACAAGGGGTCCCCAAGAGTGCGTCAGTATTTACAGGGGGTCCCCGGGAGTATGTTATTATTTACAGGCGGTCCCGGGAGTGTGTCAGTATTTGCAGGGGGTCCCCGGGAGTGTGTCAGTATTTACAGGGAGTCCCCGGGAGTGTGTCAGTATTTACAGGGGGTCCCCGGGAGTGTGTGTCAGTATTTACAAGGGATCCCTGGGAGCATGCCAGTATTTACAAGGGGTCGCCGGGAGTGTGTCAGTATTTACAGGGGGTCCCCGGGAGTGTGTCAGTATTTACAGGGGGTCCCCGGGAGTGTGTCAATATTTACAGGGGGTCCCCGGGAGTGTGTCAGTATTTACAGGGGGTCGCCGGGAGTGTGTCAGTATTTACAGGGGGTCCCCGAGAGTGTGTCAGTATTTACAGGCGGTCCCGGGAGTGTGTCAGTATTTGCAGGGGGTCCCCAGGAGTGTGAATGTATGTACAGGGGGTCCCCGGGAGTGTGTCAGTATTTACAGGGGGTCCCCGGAAGTGTGTCAGTATTTACAGGGGGTCCCGGGAGTGTGTCAGTATTTACAGAAGGTTCCGGGAGTGTGTCAGTATTTACAGGGGTTTCCCCAGGAGTGTGTCAGTATTTACAGGGAGTCCCCGGGAGTGTGTGTCAGTATTTACAGGGGGTCTCCAGGAGTGTGTCGGTATTTACAGCGGGTCCCCGGGAGTGTGTCAGTATGTGCAGGAGGTCTCCGGGAGTGTGTCAGTATTTACAGGGGGTCCCCGGGAGTGTGTTAGTATTTACATGGGGTCTCGGGAGTGTGTCAGTATTTACAGTTGGTCACCAAGAGTGCGTCAGTATTTACAGGGGGGTCCCCGAGAGTGTGTCAGTATTTACAGGGGCTCCCCGGGAGTGAGTCGGTATTTACAATGCGTCGCCGGGAGTGTCAGTATTTACAGGGGGTCCCTGGGAGTGTGTCAGTATTTACAGGGGGTCCCTGGGAGTGTGTCTGTATTTACAGGGGGTCACGGGGAGTGTGTCAGTATTTACAGGGGGTCCCCGGGAGTGTGTCAGTATTTACAGGGGGTCCCCGGGAGGGTGTCAGTATTTACAGGGGGTCACCAAGAGTGCGTCAGTATTTACAGGGGGTCCCCGGGGAGTGTGCGTCAGTATTTACAGGAGGTCCCCGGGAGTGTGTCAGTATTTACAGGGGTTCCCCGGGGAGTGTGTCAGTATTTACAGGGGGTCCCCGGGGAGTGTGTCAGTATTTACAGGGGGTCCCCGGGAGTGTGTCAGTATTTACAGGGGGTCCCCGAGAGTGTGTCAGTATTTACAGGGGGTCCCCGGGAGTGTGTCAGTATTTACAGGGGGTCCCCAAGAGTGCGTCAGTATCTGCAGGGTGGTCCCCGGGAGTGTGTCAGTATTTCCAGGGGGGTCCTCGAAAGAGTTTCAGTATATACAGGGGGTCCCCGGGAGTGAGTCGGTATTTACAAGGGGTCGCCGGGAATGTGTCAGTATTTACAGGGGTCCCTGGTAGTGTGTCAGTATTTACAGGGGTTCTCCGGGAGTGCGTCAGTATTTGCAGGACGTGCCCGGGAGTGTGTCAGTATTTACAGGGGGTCCCTGGGAGTGTGTCAGTATTTACAGGGGGTCCCCGGGAGTGTGTCAGTATTTACAGGGGGTCTCCGGGAGTGTGTCAGTATTTACAGGACGTCCCCGGGAGTGTGTCAGTATTTGCAGGGCGTCCCCGGGAGTGTGTCAGTATTTACAGGGTGTCCCTGGGAGTGTGTCATTATTACAGGGGGTCCCCGGGAGTGTCAGTATTTACAGGGGCTCCCCGGGGAGTGTGTTAGTATTTACAGGGGGTCCCCAGGAATGTGTCAGTATTTACAGGGGTTCCCCGGGAGTGTGTCAGTATTTACAGAGGGTCCCCGGGGAGTGTGTGTCAGTATTTACAGGGGGTCCCCTGGAGTGTGTGTCAGTATTTACAGGGGATCCCCGGGAGTGTGTCAGTATTTACAGGGGGTCCCTTAGAGTGCGTCAGTATTTACAGGGGGTCCCCGGGAGTGTGTCAGTATTTACAGGGCGTCCCCGGGAGTGGTCAATATTTCCAGGGGGGTCCCCGAAAGTGTGTCAGTATTTACAGGGGGTCACGGGGAGTGTGTCAGTATTTACAGGGTGTCCCTGGGAGTGTGTCAGTATTTACAGGGGGTCCCCGGGAGTGTGTCAGTATTTACAGGGGGTCCCCGGGAGTGTGTCAGTATTTACAGGGGGTCCCCGGGAGTGTGTCAGTATTTATAGGGGGTCACGGGGAGTGTGTCAGCATTTACAGGGGGTCCCGGGAGTGTTGTCCGTATTTACTGGGGGGTACCCAGGAGTGTGTCAGTAATTACAGAGGGTCCCCGGGAGTGTGTGTCAGTATTTACAGGGGGTCACCGGGAGTGTGTCGGTATTTACAGGAGGTCTCCGGGAGTGTGTCAGTATTTACAGGGGGTCCCCGGGAGTGTGTCAGTATTTACAGGGGGTCCCCGGGGAGTGTGTGTGAGTATTTACAGGAGGTCCCCGGGAGTGTGTCAGTATTTACAGGGGGTCCCCAAGAGTGCGTCAGTATTTACAGGGGGTCCCCGGGAGTATGTCATTATTTACAGGGGGTCCCCGGAAGTGTGTCAGTATTTACAGGGGGTCCCCGGGAGTGTGTGTCAGTATTTACAGGGGGTCCCCGGGAGTGTGTCAGTATTTACAGGGGGTCCCCAGGAGTGTGTCAATATTTACAGGGGGTCACGGGGAGTGTGTCAATATTTACAGGGTTTCCCTGGGAGTGTGTCAGTATTTACAGTGGGTCCCCGGGAGTGTGTCAGTATTTACAGGGGGTCGCCGGGAGTGTGTCAGTATTTACAGGGGGTCCCCGAGAGTGTGTCAGTATTTACAGGCGGTCCCGGGAGTGTGTCAGTATTTGCAGGGGGTCCCCGGGAGTGTGTCAGTATGTACAGGGGGTCCCCGGGAGTGTGTCAGTATTTACAGGGGGTCCCGGGAGTGTGTCAGTATTTACAGGGGGTTCCGGGAGCGTGTCAGTATTTACAGGGGGTTCCCCAGGAATGTGTCAGTATTTACAGGGAGTCCCCGGGAGTGTGTGTCAGTATTTACAGGGGTCTCCAGGAGTGTGTCGGTATTTACAGCGGGTCCCCGGGGAGTGTGTCAGTATGTACAGGAGGTCTCCGGGAGTGTGTCAGTATTTACAGGGGGTCCCCGGGAGTGTGTCAGTATTTACAGGGGGTCTCGGGAGTGTGTCAGTATTTACAGTTGGTCACCAAGAGTGCGTCAGTATTTACATGGGGGTCCCCGGGAGTGTGTCAGTATTTACAGGGGGGTCCCCGAGAGTGTGTCAGTATTTACAGGGGGTCCCCGGGAGTGAGTCGGTATTTACAAGGCGTCGCCGGGAGTGTCAGTATTTACAGGGGGTCCCTGGGAGTGTGTCAGTATTTACAGGGGGTTACAGGGAGTGTGTCAGTATTTACAGGGGATCCCCGGGATTGTGTCAGTATTTACAGGGGGTCCCCGGGAGGGTGTCAGTATTTACAGGGGGTCTCCGGGAGTGTGTCCGTATTTACAAGGGGTCCCCGGGAGTGTGTCCGTATTTACAGGGGGTCCCCGGGAGTGTGTGTCAGCATTTACAAGGGATCCCCGGGAGTGTGTCAGTATTTACAGGGGGTCGCCGGGAGTGTGTGTCAGTATTTACAAGGGGTCCCCGGGAGCGTGCCAGTATTTACAAGGGGTTGCCGGGAGTGTGTCAGTATTTACAGGGGGTCGCCGGGAGTGTGTGTCAGTATTTACAAGGGGTCCCCGGGAGCGTGCCAGTATTTACAAGGGGTTGCCGGGAGTGTGTCAGTATTTACAGGGGGTCCCTGGGAGTGTGTCTGTATTTACAGGGGGTCACGGGGAGTGCGTCAGTATTTACAGGGGGTCCCCGGGAGTGTGTCAGTATTTACAGGGGGTCCCCGGGAGTGTGTCAGTATTTACAGGGGATTGCCGGGAGTGTGTCAGTATTTACAGGGGGTCCCCAAGGGTGTGTCAGTATTTACAGGCGGTCCCGGGAGTGTGTCAGTATTTACAGGGGGTCCCCAGGAGTGTGTCAGTATTTACAGGGGGTCCCCGGGAGTGTGTCGGTATTTACAGGGGGTCCCCGGGAGTGTGTCGGTATTTACAGGGGGTCCCTGGGAGTGCGTCAGCATTTACAGGGGGTCCCCGGGAGTGTGTCTGTATTTACAGGGGGTCCCCGGGAGTGTGTCAGTATTTACAAAGGGTCCCCGGGAGTGTGTCAGTATTTACAGGGGTCCCCGAGAGTGTGTCAGTATTTACAGGGGGTCCCCGGGAGTGTGTCAGTATGTACAGAGGGTCCCCGGGAGTGTGTCAGTATTTACAGGCGGTCCCCGGGAGTGTGTCAGTATTTACAGGGTGTCCCTGGGAGTGTGTCAGTATTTACAGGAGGTCCCGGGAGTGTGTCAGTATTTACAGGGGGGTCCCCAGGAGTGTGTCAGTATTTACAGGGGGTCCCTGGGAGTGTGTCTGTATTTACAGGGGGTCACGGGGAGTGTGTCAGTATTTACAGGGGGTCCCCGGGAGTGTGTCAGTATTTACAGGGGGTCCCCGGGAGTGTGTCAGTATTTACAGGGGGTCCCCGGGGAGTGTGTGTCAGTATTTACAGGGGGTCCCCTCGAGTGTGTGTCAGTATTTACAGGGGATCCCCGGGAGTGTGTCAGTATTTACAGGCGGTCCCTAAGAGTGCGTCAGTATTTACAGGGGGTCCCCGGGAGTGTGTCAGTATTTACAGGGGGTCCCCGGGAGTGGTCAATATTTCCAGGGGGGTCCCCGAAAGTGTGTCAGTATTTACAGGGGGTCACGGGGAGTGTGTCAGTATTTACAGGGGGTCACGGGGAGTGTGTCAGTATTTACAGGGTGTCCCTGGGAGTGTGTCAGTATTTACAGGGGGTCCCCGGGAGTGTGTCAGTATTTACAGGGGGTCCCCGGGAGTGTGTCAGTATTTACAGGGGGTCACGGCGAGTGTGTCAGCATTTACAGGGGGTCCCGGGAGTGTTGTCCGTATTTACCGGGGGGTCCCCAGGAGTGTGTCAGTATTTACAGGGGGTCCCCGGGGAGTGTGTGTGAGTATTTACATGAGGTCCCCGGGAGTGTGTGAGTATTTACAGGGGGTCCCCAAGAGTGCGTCAGTATTTACAGGGGGTCCCCGGGAGTATGTCATTATTTACAGGGGGTCCCCGGAAGTGTGTCAGTATTTACAGGGGGTCCCCGGGAGTGTGTGTCAGTATTTACAAGGGATCCCCGGGAGCATGCCAGTATTTACAAGGGGTCGCCGGGAGTGTGTCAGTATTTACAGGGGGTCCCCGGGAGTGTGTCAGTATTTACAGGGGGTCCCCAGGAGTGTGTCAACATTTACAGGGGGTCACGGGGAGTGTGTCAATATTTACAGGGTTTCCCTGGGAGTGTGTCAGTATTTACAGTGGGTCCCCGGGAGTGTGTCAGTATTTACAGGGGGTCGCCGGGAGTGTGTCAGTATTTACAGGGGGTCCCCGAGAGTGTGTCAGTATTTACAGGCGGTCCCGGGAGTGTGTCAGTATTTGCAGGGGGTCCCCGGGAGTGTGTCAGTATGTACAGGGGGTCCCCGGGAGTGTGTCAGTATTTACAGGGGGGTCCCGGGAGTGTGTCAGTATTTACAGGGGGTTCCCCAGGAGTGTGTCAGTATTTACAGGGAGTCCCCGGGAGTGTGTGTCAGTATTTACAGGGAGTCCCCGGGAGTGTGTGTCAGTATTTACAGGGGGTCTCCAGGAGTGTGTCGGTATTTACAGCGGGTCCCCGGGGAGTGTGTCAGTATGTACAGGAGGTCTCCGGGAGTGTGTCAGTATTTACAGGGGGTCCCCGAGAGTGTGTCAGTATTTACAGGCGGTCCCGGGAGTGTGTCAGTATTTGCAGGGGGTCCCCGGGAGTGTGTCAGTATGTACAGGGGGTCCCCGGGAGTGTGTCAGTATTTACAGGGGGTCCCGGGAGTGTGTCAGTATTTACAGGGGGTTCCGGGAGCGTGTCAGTATTTACAGGGGGTTCCCCAGGAATGTGTCAGTATTTACAGGGAGTCCCCGGGAGTGTGTGTCAGTATTTACAGGGGTCTCCAGGAGTGTGTCGGTATTTACAGCGGGTCCCCGGGGAGTGTGTCAGTATGTACAGGAGGTCTCCGGGAGTGTGTCAGTATTTACAGGGGGTCCCCGGGAGTGTGTCAGTATTTACAGGGGGTCTCGGGAGTGTGTCAGTATTTACAGTTGGTCACCAAGAGTGCGTCAGTATTTACATGGGGGTCCCCGGGAGTGTGTCAGTATTTACAGGGGGGTCCCCGAGAGTGTGTCAGTATTTACAGGGGGTCCCCGGGAGTGAGTCGGTATTTACAAGGCGTCGCCGGGAGTGTCAGTATTTACAGGGGGTCCCTGGGAGTGTGTCAGTATTTACAGGGGGTTACAGGGAGTGTGTCAGTATTTACAGGGGATCCCCGGGATTGTGTCAGTATTTACAGGGGGTCCCCGGGAGGGTGTCAGTATTTACAGGGGGTCTCCGGGAGTGTGTCCGTATTTACAAGGGGTCCCCGGGAGTGTGTCCGTATTTACAGGGGGTCCCCGGGAGTGTGTGTCAGCATTTACAAGGGATCCCCGGGAGTGTGTCAGTATTTACAGGGGGTCGCCGGGAGTGTGTGTCAGTATTTACAAGGGGTCCCCGGGAGCGTGCCAGTATTTACAAGGGGTTGCCGGGAGTGTGTCAGTATTTACAGGGGGTCGCCGGGAGTGTGTGTCAGTATTTACAAGGGGTCCCCGGGAGCGTGCCAGTATTTACAAGGGGTTGCCGGGAGTGTGTCAGTATTTACAGGGGGTCCCTGGGAGTGTGTCTGTATTTACAGGGGGTCACGGGGAGTGCGTCAGTATTTACAGGCGGTCCCCGGGAGTGTGTCAGTATTTACAGGGGGTCCCCGGGAGTGTGTCAGTATTTACAGGGGATTGCCGGGAGTGTGTCAGTATTTACAGGGGGTCCCCAAGGGTGTTGTCAGTATTTACAGGCGGTCCCGGGAGTGTGTCAGTATTTACAGGGGGTCCCCAGGAGTGTGTCAGTATTTACAGGGGGTCCCCGGGAGTGTGTCGGTATTTACAGGGGGTCCCCGGGAGTGTGTCGGTATTTACAGGGGGTCCCTGGGAGTGCGTCAGCATTTACAGGGGGTCCCCGGGAGTGTGTCTGTATTTACAGGGGGTCCCCGGGAGTGTGTCAGTATTTACAAAGGGTCCCCGGGAGTGTGTCAGTATTTACAGGGGTCCCCGAGAGTGTGTCAGTATTTACAGGGGGTCCCCGGGAGTGTGTCAGTATGTACAGAGGGTCCCCGGGAGTGTGTCAGTATTTACAGGCGGTCCCCGGGAGTGTGTCAGTATTTACAGGGTGTCCCTGGGAGTGTGTCAGTATTTACAGGAGGTCCCGGGAGTGTGTCAGTATTTACAGGGGGGTCCCCAGGAGTGTGTCAGTATTTACAGGGGGTCCCTGGGAGTGTGTCTGTATTTACAGGGGGTCACGGGGAGTGTGTCAGTATTTACAGGGGGTCCCCGGGAGTGTGTCAGTATTTACAGGGGGTCCCCGGGAGTGTGTCAGTATTTACAGGGGGTCCCCGGGGAGTGTGTGTCAGTATTTACAGGGGGTCCCCTCGAGTGTGTGTCAGTATTTACAGGGGATCCCCGGGAGTGTGTCAGTATTTACAGGCGGTCCCTAAGAGTGCGTCAGTATTTACAGGGGGTCCCCGGGAGTGTGTCAGTATTTACAGGGGGTCCCCGGGAGTGGTCAATATTTCCAGGGGGGTCCCCGAAAGTGTGTCAGTATTTACAGGGGGTCACGGGGAGTGTGTCAGTATTTACAGGGGGTCACGGGGAGTGTGTCAGTATTTACAGGGTGTCCCTGGGAGTGTGTCAGTATTTACAGGGGGTCCCCGGGAGTGTGTCAGTATTTACAGGGGGTCCCCGGGAGTGTGTCAGTATTTACAGGGGGTCACGGCGAGTGTGTCAGCATTTACAGGGGGTCCCGGGAGTGTTGTCCGTATTTACCGGGGGGTCCCCAGGAGTGTGTCAGTATTTACAGGGGGTCCCCGGGGAGTGTGTGTGAGTATTTACATGAGGTCCCCGGGAGTGTGTGAGTATTTACAGGGGGTCCCCAAGAGTGCGTCAGTATTTACAGGGGGTCCCCGGGAGTATGTCATTATTTACAGGGGGTCCCCGGAAGTGTGTCAGTATTTACAGGGGGTCCCCGGGAGTGTGTGTCAGTATTTACAAGGGATCCCCGGGAGCATGCCAGTATTTACAAGGGGTCGCCGGGAGTGTGTCAGTATTTACAGGGGGTCCCCGGGAGTGTGTCAGTATTTACAGGGGGTCCCCAGGAGTGTGTCAACATTTACAGGGGGTCACGGGGAGTGTGTCAATATTTACAGGGTTTCCCTGGGAGTGTGTCAGTATTTACAGTGGGTCCCCGGGAGTGTGTCAGTATTTACAGGGGGTCGCCGGGAGTGTGTCAGTATTTACAGGGGGTCCCCGAGAGTGTGTCAGTATTTACAGGCGGTCCCGGGAGTGTGTCAGTATTTGCAGGGGGTCCCCGGGAGTGTGTCAGTATGTACAGGGGGTCCCCGGGAGTGTGTCAGTATTTACAGGGGGGTCCCGGGAGTGTGTCAGTATTTACAGGGGGTTCCCCAGGAGTGTGTCAGTATTTACAGGGAGTCCCCGGGAGTGTGTGTCAGTATTTACAGGGAGTCCCCGGGAGTGTGTGTCAGTATTTACAGGGGGTCTCCAGGAGTGTGTCGGTATTTACAGCGGGTCCCCGGGGAGTGTGTCAGTATGTACAGGAGGTCTCCGGGAGTGTGTCAGTATTTACAGGGGGTCCCCGGGAGTGTGTCAGTATTTACAGGGGGTCTCGGGAGTGTGTCAGTATTTACAGTTGGTCACCAAGAGTGCGTCAGTATTTACATGGGGGTCCCCGGGAGTGTGTCAGTATTTAACGGGGGGTCCCCGAGAGTGTGTCAGTATTTACAGGGGCTCCCCGGGAGTGAGTCGGTATTTACAAGGCGTCGCCGGGAGTGTCAGTATTTACAGGCGGTCCCTGGGAGTGTGTCAGTATTTACAGGGGGTTACAGGGAGTGTGTCAGTATTTACAGGGGATCCCCGGGATTGTGTCAGTATTTACAGGGGGTCCCCGGGAGGGTGTCAGTATTTACAGGGGGGTCTCCGGGAGTGTGTCCGTATTTACAAGGGGTCCCCGGGAGTGTGTCCGTATTTACAGGGGGTCCCCGGGAGTGTGTGTCAGTATTTACAAGGGGTCCCCGGGAGTGTGTCAGTATTTACAGGGGGTCCCCGGGGAGTGTGTGTCAGTATTTACAGGAGGTCCCCGGGAGTGTGTCAGTATTTACAGGGGGTCCCCAAGAGTGTGTCAGTATTTACAGGGGGTCCCCGGGAGTGTGTCAGTATTTACAGGGGGTCTCGGGAGTGTGTCAGTATTTACAGTTGGTCACCAAGAGTGCGTCAGTATTTACATGGGGGTCCCCGGGAGTGTGTCAGTATTTAACGGGGGGTCCCCGAGAGTGTGTCAGTATTTACAGGGGCTCCCCGGGAGTGAGTCGGTATTTACAAGGCGTCGCCGGGAATGTCAGTATTTACAGGGGGTCCCTGGGAGTGTGTCAGTATTTACAGGGGGTCCCTGGGAGTGTGTCAGTATTTACAGGGGGTTACAGGGAGTGTGTCAGTATTTACAGGGGATCCCCGGGATTGTGTCAGTATTTACAGGGGGTCCCCGGGAGGGTGTCAGTATTTACAGGGGGTCTCCGGGAGTGTGTCCGTATTTACAAGGGGTCCCCGAGAGTGTGTCCGTATTTACAGGGGGTCCCCGGGAGTGTGTCAGTATTTACAGGGGGTCCCCGGGGAGTGTGTGTCAGTATTTACAGGAGGTCCCCGGGAGTGTGTCAGTATTTACAGGGGGTCCCCAAGAGTGCGTCAGTATTTACAGAGGGTCCCCAAGAGTGCGTCAGTATTTACAGGGGGTCCCCGGGAGTGTGTCAGTATTTACAGGGGGTCACCGGGAGTGTGTGTCAGTATTTACAAGGGATCCCCGGGAGCATGTCAGTATTTACAGGGGGGTCCCCGGGAGTGTGTCAGTATTTACAGTGGGTCACCGGGAGTGTGTGTCAGTATTTACAGGGGGTCCCCGGGAGTGTGTCAGTATTTACAGGGGGGTCCCCGAGAGTGTGGCAGTATTTACAGGGGGTCCCAGGAGTGAGTCGGTATTTACAAGGCGTCGCCGGGAGTGTCAGTATTTACAGGGGGTCCCTGGGAGTGTGTCAGTATTTACAGGGGGTTACAGGGAGTGTGTCAGTATGTACAGGGGATCCCCGGGTTTGTGTCAGTATTTACAGGGGGTCCCCGGGAGTGTGTGTCAGTATTTACAGGGGGTCCCCGGGAGTGTGTGTCAGTATTTACAGGGGGTCGCCGGGAGTGTGTCGGTATTTACAGGGGGTCCCCGGGAGTGTGTCGTTATGTACAGGAGGTCGCTGGGAGTGTGTCAGTATTTACAGGGGGTCCCCGGGAGTGTGTCGGTATTTACAGGGGCTCCCCGGGAGTGAGTCGGTATTTACAAGGCGTCGCCGGGAATGTCAGTATTTACAGGGGGTCCCTGGGAGTGTGTCAGTATTTACAGGGGGTCCCTGGGAGTGTGTCAGTATTTACAGGGGGTTACAGGGAGTGTGTCAGTATTTACAGGGGATCCCCGGGATTGTGTCAGTATTTACAGGGGGTCCCCGGGAGGGTGTCAGTATTTACAGGGGGTCTCCGGGAGTGTGTCCGTATTTACAAGGGGTCCCCGGGAGTGTGTCCGTATTTACAGGGGGTCCCCGGGAGTGTGTCAGTATTTACAGGGGGTCCCCGGGGAGTGTGTGTCAGTATTTACAGGAGGTCCCCGGGAGTGTGTCAGTATTTACAGGGGGTCCCCAAGAGTGCGTCAGTATTTACAGGGGGTCCCCAAGAGTGCGTCAGTATTTACAGGGGGTCCCCAAGAGTGCGTCAGTATTTACAGGGGGTCACCGGGAGTGTGTGTCAGTATTTACAAGGGATCCCCGGGAGCATGTCAGTATTTACAGGGGGGTCCCCGGGAGTGTGTCAGTATTTACAGTGGGTCACCGGGAGTGTGTGTCAGTATTTACAAGGGATCCCCGGGAGCATGCCAGTATTTACAAGGGGTCGCCGGGAGTGTGTCAGTATTTACAGGGGGTCCCCGGGAGTGTGTCAGTATTTACAGGGGGTCCCCGAGAGTGTGTCAATATTTACAGGGGGTCACGGGGAGTGTGTCAGTATTTACAGGGTTTCCCTGGGAGTGTGTCAGTATTTACAGGGGGTCCCCGGGAGTGTGTCAGTATTTACAGGGGATTGCCGGGAGTGTGTCAGTATTTACAGGGGGTCCCCAAGGGTGTGTCAGTATTTACAGGCGGTCCCGGGAGTGTGTCAGTATTTACAGGGGGTCCCCAGGAGTGTGTCAGTATTTACAGGGGGTCCCCGGGAGTGTGTCAGTATTTACAGGGTGTCTCTGGAGTGTGTCAGTATTTACAGTTGGTCCCCAAGAGTGCGTCAGTATTTACATGGGGGTCCCCGGGAGTGTGTCAGTATTTACAGGGGGGTCCCCGAGAGTGTGGCAGTATTTACAGGGGGTCCCAGGAGTGAGTCGGTATTTACAAGGCGTCGCCGGGAGTGTCAGTATTTACAGGGGGTCCCTGGGAGTGTGTCAGTATTTACAGGGGGTTACAGGGAGTGTGTCAGTATGTACAGGGGATCCCCGGGTTTGTGTCAGTATTTACAGGGGGTCCCCGGGAGTGTGTGTCAGTATTTACAGGGGGTCCCCGGGAGTGTGTGTCAGTATTTACAGGGGGTCGCCGGGAGTGTGTCGGTATTTACAGGGGGTCCCCGGGAGTGTGTCGTTATGTACAGGAGGTCGCTGGGAGTGTGTCAGTATTTACAGGGGGTCCCCGGGAGTGTGTCGGTATTTACAGGGGGTCCCTGGGAGTGTGTCGGTATTTACAGGGGGTCCCTGGGAATGCGTCAGCATTTACAGGGGGTCCCCGGGAGTGTGTCTGTATTTACAGGGGGTCCCCGGGAGTGTGTCAGTATTTACAAAGGGTCCCCGGGAGTGTGTCAGTATTTACAGGGGTCCCCGAGAGTGTGTCAGTATTTACAGGGGGTCTCGGGAGTGTGTCAGTATTTACAGTTAGTCACCAAGAGTGCGTCAGTATTTACATGGGGGTCCCCGGGAGTGTGTCAGTATTTAACGGGGGGTCCCCGAGAGTGTGTCAGTATTTACAGGGGCTCCCCGGGAGTGAGTCGGTATTTACAAGGCGTCGCCGGGAGTGTCAGTATTTACAGGCCTTCCCTGGGAGTGTGTCAGTATTTACAGGGGGTTACAGGGAGTGTGTCAGTATTTACAGGGGATCCCCGGGATTGTGTCAGTATTTACAGGGGGTCCCCGGGAGGGTGTCAGTATTTACAGGGGGTCTCCGGGAGTGTGTCCGTATTTACAAGGGGTCCCCGGGAGTGTGTCCGTATTTACAGGGGGTCCCCGGGAGTGTGTGTCAGTATTTACAAGGGGTCCCCGGGAGTGTGTCAGTATTTACAGGGGGTCCCCGGGGAGTGTGTGTCAGTATTTACAGGAGGTCCCCGGGAGTGTGTCAGTATTTACAGGGGGTCCCCAAGAGTGTGTCAGTATTTACAGGGGGTCCCCGGGAGTGTGTCAGTATTTACAGGGGGTCTCGGGAGTGTGTCAGTATTTACAGTTGGTCACCAAGAGTGCGTCAGTATTTACATGGGGGTCCCCGGGAGTGTGTCAGTATTTAACGGGGGGTCCCCGAGAGTGTGTCAGTATTTACAGGGGCTCCCCGGGAGTGAGTCGGTATTTACAAGGCGTCGCCGGGAATGTCAGTATTTACAGGGGGTCCCTAGGAGTGTGTCAGTATTTACAGGGGGTCCCTGGGAGTGTGTCAGTATTTACAGGGGGTTACAGGGAGTGTGTCAGTATTTACAGGGGATCCCCGGGATTGTGTCAGTATTTACAGGGGGTCCCCGGGAGGGTGTCAGTATTTACAGGGGGTCTCCGGGAGTGTGTCCGTATTTACAAGGGGTCCCCGGGAGTGTGTCCGTATTTACAGGGGGTCCCCGGGAGTGTGTCAGTATTTACAGGGGGTCCCCGGGGAGTGTGTGTCAGTATTTACAGGAGGTCCCCGGGAGTGTGTCAGTATTTACAGGGGGTCCCCAAGAGTGCGTCAGTATTTACAGGGGGTCCCCAAGAGTGCGTCAGTATTTACAGGGGGTCCCCGGGAGTGTGTCAGTATTTACAGGGGGTCACCGGGAGTGTGTGTCAGTATTTACAAGGGATCCCCGGGAGCATGTCAGTATTTACAGGGGGGTCCCCGGGAGTGTGTCAGTATTTACAGTGGGTCACCGGGAGTGTGTGTCAGTATTTACAAGGGATCCCCGGGAGCATGCCAGTATTTACAAGGGGTCGCCGGGAGTGTGTCAGTATTTACAGGGGGTCCCCGGGAGTGTGTCAGTATTTACAGGGGGTCCCCGAGACTGTGTCAATATTTACAGGGGGTCACGGGGAGTGTGTCAGTATTTACAGGGTTTCCCTGGGAGTGTGTCAGTATTTACAGGGGGTCCCCGGGAGTGTGTCAGTATTTACAGGGGATTGCCGGGAGTGTGTCAGTATTTACAGGGGGTCCCCAAGGGTGTGTCAGTATTTACAGGCGGTCCCGGGAGTGTGTCAGTATTTACAGGGGGTCCCCAGGAGTGTGTCAGTATTTACAGGGGGTCCCCGGGAGTGTGTCAGTATTTACAGGGTGTCTCTGGAGTGTGTCAGTATTTACAGTTGGTCCCCAAGAGTGCGTCAGTATTTACATGGGGGTCCCCGGGAGTGTGTCAGTATTTACAGGGGGGTCCCCGAGAGTGTGGCAGTATTTACAGGGGGTCCCAGGAGTGAGTCGGTATTTACAAGGCGTCGCCGGGAGTGTCAGTATTTACAGGGGATCCCTGGGAGTGTGTCAGTATTTACAGGGGGTTACAGGGAGTGTGTCAGTATGTACAGGGGATCCCCGGGTTTGTGTCAGTATTTACAGGGGGTCCCCGGGAGTGTGTGTCAGTATTTACAGGGGGTCCCCGGGAGTGTGTGTCAGTATTTACAGGGGGTCGCCGGGAGTGTGTCGGTATTTACAGGGGGTCCCCGGGAGTGTGTCGTTATGTACAGGAGGTCGCTGGGAGTGTGTCAGTATTTACAGGGGGTCCCCGGGAGTGTGTCGGTATTTACAGGGGGTCCCTGGGAGTGTGTCGGTATTTACAGGGGGTCCCCGGGAGTGTGTCTGTATTTACAGGGGGTCCCCGGGAGTGTGTCAGTATTTACAAAGGGTCCCCGGGAGTGTGTCAGTATTTACAGGGGTCCCCGAGAGTGTGTCAGTATTTACAGGGGGTCCCCGGGAGTGTGTCGGTATGTACAGGCGGTCCCCGGGAGTGTGTCGGTATGTACAGGGGGTCCCCGGGAGTGTGTCAGTATTTACAGGGTGTCCCCGGGAGTGTGTCAGTATTTACAGGAGGTCCCGGGAGTGTGTCAGTATTTACAGGGGGTCCCCAGGAGTGTGTCAGTATTTATAGGGGGTCCCCGGGAGTGTGTCAGTATTTACAGGGGGTCCCCGGGAGTGTGTCAGTTTTTACAGGGGGTCCCCAGGAGTGTGTCAATATTTACAAGGGGTCACGGGGAGTGTGTCAGTATTTACAGGGTTTCCCTGGGAGTGTGTCAGTATTTACAGGGGGTCCCCGGGAGTGTGTCAGTATTTACAGGGGGTCGCTGGGAGTGTGTCAGTATTTACAGGGGGTCCCCGAGAGTGTGTCAGTATTTACAGGCGGTCCCGGGAGTGTGTCAGTATTTGCAGGGGGTCCCCGGGAGTGTGTCAGTATTTACAGCGGGTCCCCGGGAGTGTGTCAGTATTTACAGGGGGTCCCCGGGAGTGTATATCAGTATTTACAAGGGATCCCCGGGAGCATGCCAGTATTTACAAGGGGTCGCCGGGAGTGTGTCAGCATTTACAGGGGGTCCCCGGGAGTGTGTCAGTATTTACAGGGGGTCCCCGGGAGTGTGTCAATATTTACAGGGGGTCCCCGGGAGTGTGTCAGTATTTACAGGGGGTCGCCGGGAGTGTGTCAGTATTTACAGGGGGTCCCCGAGAGTGTGTCAGTATTTACAGGCGATCCCGGGAGTGTGTCAGTATTTGCAGGGGGTCCCCAGGAGTGTGTCAGTATGTACAGGGGGTCCCCGGGAGTGTGTCAGTATTTACAGGGGGTCCCCGGGAGTGTGTCAGTATTTACAGGGGGTCCCGGGAGTGTGTCAGTATTTACAGAAGGTTCCGGGAGTGTGTCAGTATTTACAGGGGTTTCCCCAGGAGTGTGTCAGTATTTACAGGGAGTCCCCGGGAGTGTGTGTCAGTATTTACAGGGGGTCCCCGGGAGTGTGTCGGTATTTACAGGGGGTCTCGGGAGTGTGTCAGTATTTACAGTTGGTCACCAAGAGTGCGTCAGTATTTACAGGGGGGTCCCCGAGAGTGTGTCAGTATTTACAGGGGGTCCCCGGTAGTGAGTCGGTATTTACAAGGCGTCGCCGGGAGTGTCTGTATTTACAGGGGGTCCCTGGGAGTGTGTTAGTATTTACAGGGGGTCCCTGGGAGTGTGTCAGTATTTACAGGGGGTTACAGGGAGTGTGTCAGTATTTACAGGGGATCCCCGGGATTGTGTCAGTATTTACAGGGGGTCCCCGGGAGGGTGTCAGTATTTACAGGGGGTCCCCGGGAGTGTGTCCGAATTTACAAGGGGTCCCCGGGAGTGTGTCCGTATTTACAGGGGGTCCCCGGGAGTGTGTGTCAGTATTTACAAGGGATCCCCGGGAGCGTGCCAGTATTTACAAGGGGTCCCCGGGAGCGTGCCAGTATTTACAAGGGGTTGCCGGGAGTGTGTCAGTATTTACAGGGGGTCCCTGGGAGTGTGTCTGTATTTACAGGGGGTCACGGGGAGTGTGTCAGTATTTACAGGGGGTCCCCGGGAGTGTGTCAGTATTTACAGGGGGTCCCCGGGAGTGTGTCAGTATTTCCAGGGGGTCCCCAAGAGTGCGTCAGTATCTACAGGGTGGTCCCCGGGAGTGTGTCAGTATTTACAGGGGGGTCCCCGAAAGTGTTTCAGTATATACAGGGGGTCCCGGGGAGTGTGTGTCAGTATTTACAGAGGGTCCCCGGGGAGTGTGTGTCAGTATTTACAGGGGGTCCCCTGGAGTGTGTGTCAGTATTTACAGGGGATCCCCGGGAGTGTGTCAGTATTTACAGGGGGTCCCCAAGAGTGCGTCAGTATTTACAGGGGGTCCCCGGGAGTGTGTCAGTATTTACAGGGTGTCCCTGGGAGTGTGTCAGTATTTACAGGGGGTCCCCGAGAGTGTGTCAGTATTTACAGGGGGTCCCCGGGAGTGTGTCAGTATTTACAGGGGGTCCCCGGGAGTGTGTCAGTATTTCCAGGGGGTCCCCAAGAGTGCGTCAGTATCTACAGGGTGGTCCCCGGGAGTGTGTCAGTATTTCCAGGGGGGTCCTCGAAAGTGTGTCAGTATTTGCAGGGCATCCCCGGGAGTGTGTCAGTATTTACAGGGGGTCCCCGGGAGTGTGTCAGTATTTACAGGGGGTCTCCGGGAGTGTGTCAGTATTTACAGGGGGTTACAGGGAGTGTGTCAGTATTTACAGGGGATCCCCGGGATTGTGTCAGTATTTACAGGTGGTCCCCGGGAGGGTGTCAGTATTTACAGGGGGTCTCCGGGAGTGTGTCCGTATTTACAAGGGGTCCCCGGGAGTGTGTCCGTATTTACAGGGGGTCCCCGGGAGTGTGTGTCAGTATTTACAAGGGGTCCCCGGGAGTGCGTCAGTATTTACAGGGGGTCCCCGGGGAGTGTGTCAGTATTTACAGGGGGTCCCCAAGAGTGCGTCAGTATTTACAGGGGGTCCCCAAGAGTGCGTCAGTATTTACAGGGGGTCCCCGGGAGTGTGTCAGTATTTACAGGGGGTCACCGGGAGTGTGTGTCAGTATTTACAAGGGATCCCCGGGAGCATGTCAGTATTTACAGGGGGGTCCCCGGGAGTGTGTCAGTATTTACAGGGGGTCACCGGGAGTGTGTGTCAGTATTTACAAGGGATCCCCGGGAGCATGCCAGTATTTACAAGGGGTCGCCGGGAGTGTGTCAGTATTTACAGGGGGTCCCCGGGAGTGTGTCAGTACTTACAGGGGGTCCCCGAGAGTGTGTCAATATTTACAGGGGGTCACGGGGAGTGTGTCAGTATTTACAGGGTTTCCCTGGGAGTGTGTCAGTATTTACAGGGGGTCCCCGGGAGTGTGTCAGTATTTACAGGGGATTGCCGGGAGTGTGTCAGTATTTACAGGGGGTCCCCAAGGGTGTGTCAGTATTTACAGGCGGTCCCGGGAGTGTGTCAGTATTTATAGGGGGTCCCCAGGAGTGTGTCAGTATTTACAGGGGGTCCCCGGGAGTGTGTCAGTATTTACAGGATGTCTCTGGAGTGAGTCAGTATTTACAGTTGGTCCCCAAGAGTGCGTCAGTATTTACATGGGGGTCCCTGGGAGTGTGTCAGTATTTACAGGGGGGTCCCCGAGAGTGTGGCAGTATTTACAGAGGGTCCCAGGAGTGAGTCGGTATTTACAAGGCGTCGCCGGGAGTGTCAGTATTTACAGGGGGTCCCTGGGAGTGTGTCAGTATTTACAGGGGGGTTACAGGGAGTGTGTCAGTATGTACAGGGGATCCCCGGGTTTGTGTCAGTATTTACAGGGGGTCCCCGGGAGTGTGTGTCAGTATTTACAGGGGGTCCCCGGGAGTGTGTGTCAGTATTTACAGGGGGTCGCCGGGAGTGTGTCGGTATTTACAGGGGGTCCCCGGGAGTGTGTCGTTATGTACAGGAGGTCGCTGGGAGTGTGTCAGTATTTACAGGGGGTCCCCGGGAGTGTGTCGTTATGTACAGGAGGTCGCTGGGAGTGTGTCGGTATTTTCAGGGGGTCCCTGGGAGTGTGTCGGTATTTACAGGGGGTCCCTGGGAGTGCGTCAGCATTTACAGGGGGTCCCCGGGAGTGTGTCTGTATTTACAGGGGGTCCCCGGGAGTGTGTCAGTATTTACAAAGGGTCCCCGGGAGTGTGTCAGTATTTACAGGGGTCCCCGAGAGTGTGTCAGTATTTACAGGGGGTCGCCGGGAGTGTGTCAGTATTTACAGGGGGTCCCCGGGGAGTGTGTCAGTATTTACAGGAGGTCCCGGGAGTGTGTCAGTATTTACAGGGGGGTCCCCAGGAGTGTGTCAGTATTTGCAGGGGGTCCCCGGGAGTGTGTCTGTATATACAGGGGGTCCCCAGGAGTGTGTCAGTATTTACAAAGGGTCCCCGGGAGTGCATCAGTATTTACATGGGGGTCCCCGGGAGTGTGTCAGCATTTACAGGGGGTCCCCGGGAGTGTGTCAGTATTTACAGGGGGTCCCCGGGAGTGTGTCAATATTTACAGGGGGTCCCCGGGAGTGTGTCAGTATTTACAGGGGGTCGCCGGGAGTGTGTCAGTATTTACAGGGGGTCCCCGAGAGTGTGTCAGTATTTACAGGCGATCCCGGGAGTGTGTCAGTATTTGCAGGGGGTCCCCAGGAGTGTGTCAGTATGTACAGGGGGTCCCCGGGAGTGTGTCAGTATTTACAGGGGGTCCCCGGGAGTGTGTCAGTATTTACAGGGGGTCCCGGGAGTGTGTCAGTATTTACAGAAGGTTCCGGGAGTGTGTCAGTATTTACAGGGGTTTCCCCAGGAGTGTGTCAGTATTTACAGGGAGTCCCCGGGAGTGTGTGTCAGTATTTACAGGGGGTCCCCGGGAGTGTGTCGGTATTTACAGGGGGTCTCGGGAGTGTGTCAGTATTTACAGTTGGTCACCAAGAGTGCGTCAGTATTTACAGGGGGGTCCCCGAGAGTGTGTCAGTATTTACAGGGGGTCCCCGGTAGTGAGTCGGTATTTACAAGGCGTCGCCGGGAGTGTCTGTATTTACAGGGGGTCCCTGGGAGTGTGTTAGTATTTACAGGGGGTCCCTGGGAGTGTGTCAGTATTTACAGGGGGTTACAGGGAGTGTGTCAGTATTTACAGGGGATCCCCGGGATTGTGTCAGTATTTACAGGGGGTCCCCGGGAGGGTGTCAGTATTTACAGGGGGTCCCCGGGAGTGTGTCCGTATTTACAGGGGGTCCCCGGGAGTGTGTGTCAGTATTTACAAGGGATCCCCGGGAGCGTGCCAGTATTTACAAGGGGTCCCCGGGAGCGTGCCAGTATTTACAAGGGGTTGCCGGGAGTGTGTCAGTATTTACAGGGGGTCCCTGGGAGTGTGTCTGTATTTACAGGGGGTCACGGGGAGTGTGTCAGTATTTACAGGGGGTCCCCGGGAGTGTGTCAGTATTTACAGGGGGTCCCCGGGAGTGTGTCAGTATTTCCAGGGGGTCCCCAAGAGTGCGTCAGTATCTACAGGGTGGTCCCCGGGAGTGTGTCAGTATTTACAGGGGGGTCCCCGAAAGTGTTTCAGTATATACAGGGGGTCCCGGGGAGTGTGTGTCAGTATTTACAGAGGGTCCCCGGGGAGTGTGTGTCAGTATTTACAGGGGGTCCCCTGGAGTGTGTGTCAGTATTTACAGGGGATCCCCGGGAGTGTGTCAGTATTTACAGGGGGTCCCCAAGAGTGCGTCAGTATTTACAGGGGGTCCCCGGGAGTGTGTAAGTATTTACAGGGGGTCCCCGGGGAGTGTGTCAGTATTTACAGGTGGTCCCCGAGAGTGTGTCAGTATTTACAGGGGGTCCCCGGGAGTGTGTCAGTATTTACAGGGGGTCCCCGGGAGTGTGTCAGTATTTCCAGGGGGTCCCCAAGAGTGCGTCAGTATCTACAGGGTGGTCCCCGGGAGTGTGTCAGTATTTCCAGGGGGGTCCTCGAAAGTGTGTCAGTATTTGCAGGGCATCCCCGGGAGTGTGTCAGTATTTACAGGGTGTCCCTGGGAGTGTGTCAGTATTTACAGGGGGTCCCCGGGAGTATTTACAGGGGGTCTCCGGGAGTGTGTCAGTATTTACAGGGGGTTACAGGGAGTGTGTCAGTATTTACAGGGGATCCCCGGGATTGTGTCAGTATTTACAGGGGGTCCCCGGGAGGGTGTCAGTATTTACAGGGGGTCTCCGGGAGTGTGTCCGTATTTACAGGGGGTCCCCAAGAGTGCGTCAGTATTTACAGGGGGTCCCCGGGAGTGTGTCAGTATTTACAGGGGGTCACCGGGAGTGTGTGTCAGTATTTACAAGGGATCCCCGGGAGCATGTCAGTATTTACAGGGGGGTCCCCGGGAGTGTGTCAGTATTTACAGGGGGTCACCGGGAGTGTGTGTCAGTATTTACAAGGGATCCCCGGGAGCATGCCAGTATTTACAAGGGGTCGCCGGGAGTGTGTCAGTATTTACAGGGGGTCCCCGGGAGTGTGTCAGTATTTACAGGGGGTCCCCGAGAGTGTGTCAATATTTACAGGGGGTCACGGGGAGTGTGTCAGTATTTACAGGGTTTCCCTGGGAGTGTGTCAGTATTTACAGGGGGTCCCCGGGAGTGTGTCAGTATTTACAGGGGATTGCCGGGAGTGTGTCAGTATTTACAGGGGGTCCCCAAGGGTGTGTCAGTATTTACAGGCGGTCCCGGGAGTGTGTCAGTATTTATAGGGGGTCCCCAGGAGTGTGTCAGTATTTACAGGGGGTCCCCGGGAGTGTGTCAGTATTTACAGGATGTCTCTGGAGTGAGTCAGTATTTACAGTTGGTCCCCAAGAGTGCGTCAGTATTTACATGGGGGTCCCTGGGAGTGTGTCAGTATTTACAGGGGGGTCCCCGAGAGTGTGGCAGTATTTACAGGGGGTCCCAGGAGTGAGTCGGTATTTACAAGGCGTCGCCGGGAGTGTCAGTATTTACAGGGGGTCCCTGGGAGTGTGTCAGTATTTACAGGGGGGTTACAGGGAGTGTGTCAGTATGTACAGGGGATCCCCGGGTTTGTGTCAGTATTTACAGGGGGTCCCCGGGAGTGTGTGTCAGTATTTACAGGGGGTCCCCGGGAGTGTGTGTCAGTATTTACAGGGGGTCGCCGGGAGTGTGTCGGTATTTACAGGGGGTCCCCGGGAGTGTGTCGTTATGTACAGGAGGTCGCTGGGAGTGTGTCAGTATTTACAGGGGGTCCCCGGGAGTGTGTCGGTATTTACAGGGGGTCCCTGGGAGTGTGTCGGTATTTACAGGGGGTCCCTGGGAGTGCGTCAGCATTTACAGGGGGTCCCCGGGAGTGTGTCTGTATTTACAGGGGGTCCCCGGGAGTGTGTCAGTATTTACAAAGGGTCCCCGGGAGTGTGTCAGTATTTACAGGGGTCCCCGAGAGTGTGTCAGTATTTACAGGGAGTGCCCGGGAGTGTGTCAGTATTTACAGAGAGTGCCCGGGAGTGTGTCGGTATTTACAGGGGGTCCCCAGGAGTGTGTCAGTATTTACAGGGGGTCCCCGGGAGTGTGTCAGTATTTACAAAGGGTCCCCGGGAGTGTGTCAGCATTTACAGGGGGTCCCCGGGGAGTGTGTCGGTATTTACAGGGGGTCCCCGGGAGTGTGTCTGTATATACAGGGGGTCCCCGGGAGTGTGTCAGTATTTACAGGAGGTCCCGGGAGTGTGTCAGTATTTACAGGGGGGTCCCCAGGAGTGTGTCAGTATTTGCAGGGGGTCCCCGGGAGTGTGTCTGTATATACAGGGGGTCCCCGGGAGTGTGTCAGTATTTACAAAGGGTCCCCGGGAGTGTGTCAGTATTTACAGGGGTCCCCGAGAGTGTGTCAGTATTTACAGGGGGTCCCCGGGAGTGTGTCGGTATGTACAGAGAGTGCCCGGGAGTGTGTCAGTATTTACAGGGTGTCCCCGGGAGTGTGTCAGTATTTACAGGAGGTCCCGGGAGTGTGTCAGTATTTACAGGGGGTCCCCAGGAGTGTGTCAGTATTTACAGGGTGTCCCCGGGAGTGTGTCAGTATTTACAGGAGGTCCCGGGAGTGTGTCAGTATTTACAGGGGGTCCCCAGGAGTGTGTCAGTATTTATAGGGGGTCCCCGGGAGTGTATCAGTATTTACAGGGGGTCCCCGGGAGTGTGTCAGTTTTTACAGGGGGTCCCCAGGAGTGTGTCAATATTTACAAGGGGTCACGGGGAGTGTGTCAGTATTTACAGGGTTTCCCTGGGAGTGTGTCAGTATTTACAGGGGGTCCCCGGGAGTGTGTCAGTATTTACAGGGGGTCGCCGGGAGTGTGTCAGTATTTACAGGGGGTCCCCGAGAGTGTGTCAGTATTTACAGGCGGTCCTGGGAGTGTGTCAGTATTTGCAGGGGGTCCCCGGGAGTGTGTCAGTATTTACAGGGGGTCCCCGGGAGTGTGTCAGTATTTACAGGGGGTCCCCGGGAGTGTATGTCAGTATTTACAAGGGATCCCCGTGAGCATGCCAGTATTTACAAGGGGTCGCCGGGAGTGTGTCAGTATTTACAGGGGGTCCCCGGGAGTGTGTCAGTATTTACAGGGGGTCCCCGGGAGTGTGTCAATATTTACAGGGGGTCCCCGGGAGTGTGTCAGTATTTACAGGGGGTCGCCGGGAGTGTGTCAGTATTTACAGGGGGTCCCCGAGAGTGTGTCAGTATTTACAGGCGATCCCGGGAGTGTGTCAGTATTTGCAGGGGGTCCCCAGGAGTGTGTCAGTATGTACAGGGGGTCCCCGGGAGTGTGTCAGTATTTACAGGGGGTCCCCGGGAGTGTGTCAGTATTTACAGGGGGTCCCGGGAGTGTGTCAGTATTTACAGAAGGTTCCGGGAGTGTGTCAGTATTTACAGGGGTTTCCCCAGGAGTGTGTCAGTATTTACAGGGAGTCCCCGGGAGTGTGTGTCAGTATTTACAGGGGGTCCCCGGGAGTGTGTCGGTATTTACAGGGGGTCTCGGGAGTGTGTCAGTATTTACAGTTGGTCACCAAGAGTGCGTCAGTATTTACAGGGGGGTCCCCGAGAGTGTGTCAGTATTTACAGGGGGTCCCCGGTAGTGAGTCGGTATTTACAAGGCGTCGCCGGGAGTGTCAGTATTTACAGGGGGTCCCTGGGAGTGTGTCAGTATTTACAGGGGGTCCCTGGGAGTGTGTCAGTATTTACAGGGGGTTACAGGGAGTGTATCAGTATTTACAGGGGATCCCCGGGATTGTGTCAGTATTTACAGGGGGTCCCCGGGAGGGTGTCAGTATTTACAGGGGGTCCCCGGGAGTGTGTCCGTATTTACAAGGGGTCCCCGGGAGTGTGTCCGTATTTACAGGGGGTCCCTGGGAGTGTGTCTGTATTTACAGGGGGTCACGGGGAGTGTGTCAGTATTTACAGGGGGTCCCCGGGAGTGTGTCAGTATTTACAGGGGGTCCCCGGGAGTGTGTCAGTATTTCCAGGGGGTCCCCAAGAGTGCGTCAGTATCTACAGGGTGGTCCCCGGGAGTGTGTCAGTATTTCCAGGGGGGTCCCCGAAAGTGTTTCAGTATATACAGGGGGTCCCGGGGAGTGTGTGTCAGTATTTACAGAGGGTCCCCGGGGAGTGTGTGTCAGTATTTACAGGGGGTCCCCTGGAGTGTGTGTCAGTATTTACAGGGGATCCCCGGGAGTGTGTAAGTATTTACAGGGGGTCCCCGGGGAGTGTGCGTCAGTATTTACAGGAGGTCCCCGGGAGTGTGTCAGTATTTACAGGGGGTCCCCGGGGAGTGTGTGTCAGTATTTACAGGGGGTCCCCGGGGAGTGTGTCAGTATATACAGGGGGTCCCCGGGGAATGTGTCAGTATTTACAGGGGGTCCCCGGGAGTGTGTCAGTATTTACAGGGGGTCCCCGAGAGTGTGTCAGTATTTACAGGGGGTCTCCGGGAGTGTGTCAGTATTTACAGGGGGTCCCCGGGAGTGTGTCAGTATTTCCAGGGGGTCCCCAAGAGTGCGTCAGTATCTACAGGGTGGTCCCCGGGAGTGTGTCAGTATTTCCAGGGGGGTCCTCGAAAGTGTGTCAGTATTTGCAGGGCATCCCCGGGAGTGTGTCAGTATTTACAGGGTGTCCCTGGGAGTGTGTCAGTATTTACAGGGGGTCCCCGGGAGTGTCAGTATTTACAGGGGCTCCCCGGGGAGTGTGTTAGTATTTACAGGGGGTCCCCAGGAATGTGTCAGTATTTACAGGGGTTTACCGGGAGTGTGTCAGTATTTACAGAGGGTCCCCGGGGAGTGTGTGTCAGTATTTACAGGGGATCCCCGGGAGTGTGTCAGTATTTACAGGGGGTCCCTAAGAGTGCGTCAGTATTTACAGGGGGTCCCCGGGAGTGTGTCAGTATTTACAGGGGGTCCCGGGGAGTGGTCAATATTTCCAGGGGGGTCCCCGAAAGTGTGTCAGTCTTTCCAGGGGGTCACGGAGAGTGTGTCAGTATTTACAGGGTGTCCCTGGGAGTGTGTCAGTATTTACAGGGGGTCCCCGGGAGTGTGTCAGTATTTACAGGGGGTCCCCGGGAGTGTGTCAGTATTTACAGGGGGTCCCCGGGAGTGTGTCAGTATTTATAGGGGGTCACGGGGAGTGTGTCAGCATTTACAGGGGGTCCTGGGAGTGTTGTCCGTATTTACCGGGGGGTCCCCAGGAGTGTGTCAGTATTTACAGAGGGTCCCCGGGAGTGTGTGTCAGTATTTACAGGGGGTCCCCGGGAGTGTGTGTCAGTATTTACAGGGGGTCACCGGGAGTGTGTCGGTATTTACAGGAGGTCTCCGGGAGTGTGTCAGTATTTACAGGGGGTCACCGGGAGTGTGTCAGTATTTACAGGGGGTCCCCGGGGAGTGTGTGTGAGTATTTACAGGAGGTCCCCGGGAGTGTGTCAGTATTTACAGGGGGTCCCCAAGAGTGCGTCAGTATTTACAGGGGGTCCCCGGGAGTATGTCATTATTTACAGGGGGTCCCCGGGAGTGTGTCAGTATTTACAGGGGGTCCCCGGGAGTGTGTGTCAGTATTTATAAGGGATCCCCGGGAGCATGCCAGCATTTACAAGGGGTCGCCGGGAGTGTGTCAGTATTTACAGGGGGTCCCCGGGAGTGTGTCAGTATTTACAGGGGGTCGCCGGGAGTGTGTCAGTATTTACAGGGGGTCCCCGAGAGTGTGTCAGTATTTACAGGCGGTCCCGGGAGTGTGTCAGTATTTGCAGGGGGTCCCCGGGAGTGTGTCAGTATGTACAGGGGGTCCCCGGGAGTGTGTCAGTATTTACAGGGGGTCCCGGGAGTGTGTCAGTATTTACAGGGGGTTCCGGGAGTGTGTCAGTATTTACAGGGGGTTCCCCAGGAGTGTGTCAGTATTTACAGGGAGTCCCCGGGAGTGTGTGTCAGTATTTACAGGGGGTCTCCAGGAGTGTGTCGGTATTTACAGCGGGTCCCCGGGGAGTGTGTCAGTATGTACAGGAGGTCTCCGGGAGTGTGTCAGTATTTACAGGGGGTCCCCGGGAGTGTGTCAGTATTTACAGGGGGTCTCGGGAGTGTGTCAGTATTCACAGTTGGTCACCAAGAGTGCGTCAGTATTTACATGGGGGTCCCCGGGAGTGTGTCAGTATTTACAGGGGGGTCCCCGAGAGTGTGTCAGTATTTACAGGGGCTCCCCGGGAGTGAGTCGGTATTTACAAGGCGTCGCCGGGAGTGTCAGTATTTACAGGGGGTCCCTGGGAGTGTGTCAGTATTTACAGGGGCTTACAGGGAGTGTGTCAGTATTTACAGGGGATCCCCGGGATTGTGTCAGTATTTACAGGGGGTCCCCGGGAGGGTGTCAGTATTTACAGGGGGTCTCCGGGAGTGTGTCCGTATTTACAAGGGGTCCCCGGGAGTGTGTGTCAGTATTTACAAGGGATCTCCGGGAGCGTGCCAGTATTTACAAGGGGTTGCCGGGAGTGTGTCAGTATTTACAAAGGGTCCCTGGGAGTGTGTCTGTATTTACAGGGGGTCACGGGGAGTGCGTCAGTATTTACAGGGGGTCCCCGGGAGTGTGTCAGTATTTACAGGGGGTCCCCGGGAGTGTGTCAGTATTTACAGGGGGTCCCCGGGAGTGTGTCAGTATTTACAGGGGGTCCCCGGGGAGTGTGTGTCAGTATTTACAGGAGGTCCCCGGGAGTGTGTCAGTATTTACAGGGGGTCCCCAAGAGTGCGTCAGTATTTACAGGGGGTCCCCGGGAGTGTGTCAGTATTTACAGGGGGTCACCGGGAGTGTGTGTCAGTATTTACAAGGGATCCCCGGGAGCATGCCAGTATTTACAAGGGGTCGCCGGGAGTGTGTCAGTATTTGCAGGGGGTCCCCGGGAGTGTGTCAGTATTTACAGGGGGTCCCCGGGAGTGTGTCAATATTTACAGGGGGTCACGGGGAGTGGGTCAGTATTTACAGGGTTTCCCTGGGAGTGTGTCAGTATTTACAGGGGGTCCCCGGGAGTGTGTCAGTATTTACAGGGGATTGCCGGGAGTGTGTCAGTATTTACAGGAGGACCCCAAGGGTGTGTCAGTATTTACAGGCGGTCCCGGGAGTGTGTCAGTATTTACAGGGGGTCCCCAGGAGTGTGTCAGTATTTACAGGGGGTCCCCGGGAGTGTGTCAGTATTTACAGGGGGTCTCGGGAGTGAGTCAGTATTTACAGTTGGTCCCCAAGAGTGCGTCAGTATTTACATGGGGGTCCCCGGGAGTGTGTCAGTATTTACAGGGGGGTCCCCGAGAGTGTGTCAGTATTTACAGGGGGTCCCCAGGAGTGAGTCGGTATTTACAAGGCGTCGCCGGGAGTGTCAGTATTTACAGGGGGTCCCTGGGAGTGTGTCAGTATTTACAGGGGGTTACAGGGAGTGTGTCAGTATGTACAGGGGATCCCCGGGTTTGTGTCAGTATTTACAGGGGGTCCCCGGGAGTGTGTGTCAGTATTTACAGGGGGTCCCCGGGAGTGTGTGTCAGTATTTACAGGGGATCGCCGGGAGTGTGTCGGTATTTACAGGGGGTCCCCGGGAGTGTGTCGTTATGTACAGGAGGTCGCTGGGAGTGTGTCAGTATTTACAGGGGGTCCCCGGGAGTGTGTCGGTATTTACAGGGGGTCCCTGGCAGTGTGTCGGTATTTACAGGGGGTCCCTGGGAGTGCGTCAGCATTTACAGGGGGTCCCCGGGAGTGTGTCTGTATTTACAGGGGGTCCCCGGGAGTGTGTCAGTATTTACAAAGGGTCCCCGGGAGTGTGTCAGTATTTACAGGGGTCCCCGAGAGTGTGTCAGTATTTACAGGGGGTCCCCGGGAGTGTGTCGGTATTTACAGGCGGTCCCCGGGAGTGTGTCGGTATTTACAGGGGGGTCCCCGGGAGTGTGTCAGTATTTACAGGGGGGTCACCGAGAGTGTGTCAGCATTTACAGGGGGTCCCGGGAGTGTGTCCGTATTTACAGGGGGGTCCCCAGGAGTGTGTCAGTATTTACAGGGGGTCCCCGGGAGTGTGTGCCAGTATTTACAGTGGGTCCCCGGGAGTGTGTGTCAGTATTTACAGGGGGTCTCCGGGAGTATGTCGGTATTTACAGGAGGTCTCCGGGAGTGTGTCAGTATTTACAGGAGGTCCCCGGGAGTGTGTCAGTATTTACAGGGGGTCCCCAAGAGTGCGTCAGTATTTACAGGGGGTCCCCGGGAGTGTGTCAGTATTTACAGGGGGTCACCGGGAGTGTGTGTCAGTATTTACAAGGGATCCCCGGGAGCATGCCAGTATTTACAAGGGGTCGCCGGGAGTGTGTCAGTATTTGCAGGGGGTCCCCGGGAGTGTGTCAGTATTTACAGGGGGTCCCCGGGAGTGTGTCAATATTTACAGGGGGTCACGGGGAGTGGGTCAGTATTTACAGGGTTTCCCTGGGAGTGTGTCAGTATTTACAGGGGGTCCCCGGGAGTGTGTCAGTATTTACAGGGGATTGCCGGGAGTGTGTCAGTATTTACAGGAGGACCCCAAGGGTGTGTCAGTATTTACAGGCGGTCCCGGGAGTGTGTCAGTATTTACAGGGGGTCCCCAGGAGTGTGTCAGTATTTACAGGGGGTCCCCGGGAGTGTGTCAGTATTTACAGGGGGTCTCGGGAGTGAGTCAGTATTTACAGTTGGTCCCCAAGAGTGCGTCAGTATTTACATGGGGGTCCCCGGGAGTGTGTCAGTATTTACAGGGGGGTCCCCGAGAGTGTGTCAGTATTTACAGGGGGTCCCCAGGAGTGAGTCGGTATTTACAAGGCGTCGCCGGGAGTGTCAGTATTTACAGGGGGTCCCTGGGAGTGTGTCAGTATTTACAGGGGGTTACAGGGAGTGTGTCAGTATGTACAGGGGATCCCCGGGTTTGTGTCAGTATTTACAGGGGGTCCCCGGGAGTGTGTGTCAGTATTTACAGGGGGTCCCCGGGAGTGTGTGTCAGTATTTACAGGGGGTCCCTGGCAGTGTGTCGGTATTTACAGGGGGTCCCTGGGAGTGCGTCAGCATTTACAGGGGGTCCCCGGGAGTGTGTCTGTATTTACAGGGGGTCCCCGGGAGTGTGTCAGTATTTACAAAGGGTCCCCGGGAGTGTGTCAGTATTTACAGGGGTCCCCGAGAGTGTGTCAGTATTTACAGGGGGTCCCCGGGAGTGTGTCGGTATTTACAGGCGGTCCCCGGGAGTGTGTCGGTATTTACAGGGGGGTCCCCGGGAGTGTGTCAGTATTTACAGGGGGGTCACCGAGAGTGTGTCAGCATTTACAGGGGGTCCCGGGAGTGTGTCCGTATTTACAGGGGGGTCCCCAGGAGTGTGTCAGTATTTACAGGGGGTCCCCGGGAGTGTGTGCCAGTATTTACAGTGGGTCCCCGGGAGTGTGTGTCAGTATTTACAGGGGGTCTCCGGGAGTATGTCGGTATTTACAGGAGGTCTCCGGGAGTGTGTCAGTATTTACAGGGGGTCTCCGGGAGTGTGTCAGTATTTTCAGGGGGTCCCCGGGGAGTGTGTGTCAGTATTTACAGGAGGTCCCCGGGGAGTGTGTGTCAGTATTTACAAGGGGTCCCCAAGAGTGCGCAGTATTTACAGGGGGTCCCCGGGAGTATGTTATTATTTACAGGGGGTCCCCGGGAGTGTGTCAGTATTTACAGGGGGTCCCCGGGAGTGTGTGTCAGTATTTACAAGGGATCCCAGGGAGCATGCCAGTATTTACAAGGGGTCGCCGGGAGTGTGTCAGTATTTACAGGGGGTCCCCGGGAGTGTGTCAGTTTTTACAGGGGGTCCCCAGGAGTGTGTCAATATTTACAAGGGGTCACGGGGAGTGTGTCAGTATTTACAGGGTTTCCCTGGGAGTGTGTCAGTATTTACAGGGGGTCCCCGGGAGTGTGTCAGTATTTACAGGGAGTCCCCGGGAGCGTGTGTCAGTATTTACAGGAGGTCTCCAGGAGTGTGTCGGTATTTACAGCGGGTCCCCGGGAGTGTGTCAGTATGTACAGGAGGTCTCCGGGAGTGTGTCAGTATTTACAGGGGGTCCCCGGGAGTGTGTCAGTATTTACAGGGGGTCTCGGGAGTGTGTCAGTATTTACAGTTGGTCACCAAGAGTGCGTCAGTATTTACATGGGGGTCCCCGGGAGTGTGTCAGTATTTACAGGGGGGTCCCCGAGAGTGTGTCAGTATTTACAGGGGGTCCCCGGGAGTGAGTCGGTATTTACAAGGCGTCGCCGGGAGTGTCAGTATTTACAGGGGGTCCCTGGGAGTGTGTCAGTATTTATAGGGGGTTACAGGGAGTGTGTCAGTATTTACAGGGGATCCCCGGGATTGTGTCAGTATTTACAGGGGGTCCCCTGGAGTGTGTGTCAGTATTTACAGGGGATCCCCGGGAGTGTGTCAGTATTTACAGGGGGTCCCCAAGAGTGCGTCAGTATTTACAGGGGGTCCCCGGGAGTGTGTAAGTATTTACAGGGGGTCCCCGGGGAGTGTGCGTCAGTATTTACAGGAGGTCCCCGGGAGTGTGTCAGTATTTACAGGGGGTCCCCGGGGAGTGTGTGTCAGTATTTACAGGGGGTCCCTGGGGAGTGTGTCAGTATTTACAGGGGGTCCCCGGGGAATGTGTCAGTATTTACAGGGGGTCCCCGGGAGTGTGTCAGTATTTACAGGGGGTCCCCGAGAGTGTGTCAGTATTTACAGGGGGTCCCCGAGAGTGTGTCAGTATTTACAGGGGGTCCCCGGGAGTGTGTCAGTATTTACAGGGGGTCTCCGGGAGTGTGTCAGTATTTACAGGACGTCCCCGGGAGTGTGTCAGTATTTGCAGGGCATCCCCGGGAGTGTGTCAGTATTTACAGGGTGTCCCTGGGAGTGTGTCAGTATTTACAGGGGGTCCCCGGGAGTGTCAGTATTTACAGGGGCTCCCCGGGGAGTGTGTTAGTATTTCCAGGGGGTCCCCAGGAATGTGTCAGTATTTACAGGGGTTTACCGGGAGTGTGTCAGTATTTACAGAGGGTCCCCGGGGAGTGTGTGTCAGTATTTACAGGGGATCCCCGGGCGTGTGTCAGTATTTACAGGGGGTCCCTAAGAGTGCGTCAGTATTTACAGGGGGTCCCCGGGAGTGTGTCAGTATTTACAGGGGGTCCCGGGGAGTGGTCAATATTTCCAGGGGGGTCCCCGAAAGTGTGTCAGTCTTTCCAGGGGGTCACGGAGAGTGTGTCAGTATTTACAGGGTGTCCCTGGGAGTGTGTCAGTATTTACAGGGGGTCCCCGGGAGTGTGTCAGTATTTACAGGGGGTCCCCGGGAGTGTGTCAGTATTTACAGGGGGTCCCCGGGAGTGTGTCAGTATTTATAGGGGGTCACGGGGAGTGTGTCAGTATTTACAGGGGGTCCTGGGAGTGTTGTCCGTATTTACCGGGGGGTCCCCAGGAGTGTGTCAGTATTTACAGAGGGTCCCCGGGAGTGTGTGTCAGTATTTACAGGGGGTCCCCGGGAGTGTGTGTCAGTATTTACAGGGGGTCACCGGGAGTGTGTCGGTATTTACAGGAGGTCTCCGGGAGTGTGTCAGTATTTACAGGGGGTCACCGGGAGTGTGTCAGTATTTACAGGGGGTCCCCGGGGAGTGTGTGTGAGTATTTACAGGAGGTCCCCGGGAGTGTGTCAGTATTTACAGGGGGTCCCCAAGAGTGCGTCAGTATTTACAGGGGGTCCCCGGGAGTATGTCATTATTTACAGGGGGTCCCCGGGAGTGTGTCAGTATTTACAGGGGGTCCCCGGGAGTGTGTGTCAGTATTTATAAGGGATCCCCGGGAGCATGCCAGTATTTACAAGGGGTCGCCGGGAGTGTGTCAGTATTTACAGGGGGTCCCCGGGAGTGTGTCAGTATTTACAGGGGGTCGCCGGGAGTGTGTCAGTATTTACAGGGGGTCCCCGAGAGTGTGTCAGTATTTACAGGCGGTCCCGGGAGTGTGTCAGTATTTGCAGGGGGTCCCCGGGAGTGTGTCAGTATGTACAGGGGGTCCCCGGGAGTGTGTCAGTATTTACAGGGGGTCCCGGGAGTGTGTCAGTATTTACAGGGGGTTCCGGGAGTGTGTCAGTATTTACAGGGGGTTCCCCAGGAGTGTGTCAATATTTGCAGGGAGTCCCCGGGAGTGTGTGTCAGTATTTACAGGGGGTCTCCAGGAGTGTGTCGGTATTTACAGCGGGTCCCCGGGGAGTGTGTCAGTATTTACAGGGGGTCCCCGAGAGTGTGTCAGTATTTACAGGCGGTCCCGGGAGTGTGTCAGTATTTGCAGGGGGTCCCCGGGAGTGTGTCAGTATGTACAGGGGGTCCCCGGGAGTGTGTCAGTATTTACAGGGGGTCCCGGGAGTGTGTCAGTATTTACAGGGGGTTCCGGGAGTGTGTCAGTATTTACAGGGGGTTCCCCAGGAGTGTGTCAATATTTACAGGGAGTCCCCGGGAGTGTGTGTCAGTATTTACAGGGGGTCTCCAGGAGTGTGTCGGTATTTACAGCGGGTCCCCGGGGAGTGTGTCAGTATGTACAGGAGGTCTCCGGGAGTGTGTCAGTATTTACAGGGGGTCCCCGGGAGTGTGTCAGTATTTACAGAGGGTCCCCGGGGAGTGTGTGTCAGTATTTACAGGGGATCCCCGGGCGTGTGTCAGTATTTACAGGGGGTCCCTAAGAGTGCGTCAGTATTTACAGGGGGTCCCCGGGAGTGTGTCAGTATTTACAGGGGGTCCCGGGGAGTGGTCAATATTTCCAGGGGGGTCCCCGAAAGTGTGTCAGTCTTTCCAGGGGGTCACGGAGAGTGTGTCAGTATTTACAGGGTGTCCCTGGGAGTGTGTCAGTATTTACAGGGGGTCCCCGGGAGTGTGTCAGTATTTACAGGGGGTCCCCGGGAGTGTGTCAGTATTTACAGGGGGTCCCCGGGAGTGTGTCAGTATTTATAGGGGGTCACGGGGAGTGTGTCAGTATTTACAGGGGGTCCTGGGAGTGTTGTCCGTATTTACCGGGGGGTCCCCAGGAGTGTGTCAGTATTTACAGAGGGTCCCCGGGAGTGTGTGTCAGTATTTACAGGGGGTCCCCGGGAGTGTGTGTCAGTATTTACAGGGGGTCACCGGGAGTGTGTCGGTATTTACAGGAGGTCTCCGGGAGTGTGTCAGTATTTACAGGGGGTCACCGGGAGTGTGTCAGTATTTACAGGGGGTCCCCGGGGAGTGTGTGTGAGTATTTACAGGAGGTCCCCGGGAGTGTGTCAGTATTTACAGGGGGTCCCCAAGAGTGCGTCAGTATTTACAGGGGGTCCCCGGGAGTATGTCATTATTTACAGGGGGTCCCCGGGAGTGTGTCAGTATTTACAGGGGGTCCCCGGGAGTGTGTGTCAGTATTTATAAGGGATCCCCGGGAGCATGCCAGTATTTACAAGGGGTCGCCGGGAGTGTGTCAGTATTTACAGGGGGTCCCCGGGAGTGTGTCAGTATTTACAGGGGGTCGCCGGGAGTGTGTCAGTATTTACAGGGGGTCCCCGAGAGTGTGTCAGTATTTACAGGCGGTCCCGGGAGTGTGTCAGTATTTGCAGGGGGTCCCCGGGAGTGTGTCAGTATGTACAGGGGGTCCCCGGGAGTGTGTCAGTATTTACAGGGGGTCCCGGGAGTGTGTCAGTATTTACAGGGGGTTCCGGGAGTGTGTCAGTATTTACAGGGGGTTCCCCAGGAGTGTGTCAATATTTACAGGGAGTCCCCGGGAGTGTGTGTCAGTATTTACAGGGGGTCTCCAGGAGTGTGTCGGTATTTACAGCGGGTCCCCGGGGAGTGTGTCAGTATGTACAGGAGGTCTCCGGGAGTGTGTCAGTATTTACAGGGGGTCCCCGGGAGTGTGTCAGTATTTACAGGGGGTCTCGGGAGTGTGTCAGTATTCACAGTTGGTCACCAAGAGTGCGTCAGTATTTACATGGGGGTCCCCGGGAGTGTGTCAGTATTTACATGGGGGTCCCCGGGAGTGTGTCAGTATTTACAGGGGGGTCCCCGAGAGTGTGTCAGTATTTACAGGGGCTCCCCGGGAGTGAGTCGGTATTTACAAGGCGTCGCCGGGAGTGTCAGTATTTACAGGGGGTCCCTGGGAGTGTGTCAGTATTTACAGGGGCTTACAGGGAGTGTGTCAGTATTTACAGGGGATCCCCGGGATTGTGTCAGTATTTACAGGGGGTCCCCGGGAGGGTGTCAGTATTTACAGGGGGTCTCCGGGAGTGTGTCCGTATTTACAAGGGGTCCCCGGGAGTGTGTGTCAGTATTTACAAGGGATCCCCGGGAGCGTGCCAGTATTTACAAGGGGTTGCCGGAGTGTGTCAGTATTTACAAAGGGTCCCTGGGAGTGTGTCTGTATTTACAGGGGGTCACGGGGAGTGCGTCAGTATTTACAGGGGGTCCCCGGGAGTGTGTCAGTATTTACAGGGGGTCCCCGGGAGTGTGTCAGTATTTACAGGGGGTCCCCGGGAGTGTGTCAGTATTTACAGGGGGTCCCCAAGAGTGCGTCAGTATTTACAGGGGGTCCCCGGGAGTGTGTCAGTATTTACAGGGGGTCACCGGGAGTGTGTGTCAGTATTTACAAGGGATCCCCGGGAGCATGCCAGTATTTACAAGGGGTCGCCGGGAGTGTGTCAGTATTTACAGGGGGTCCCCGGGAGTGTGTCAGTATTTACAGGGGGTCCCCGGGAGTGTGTCAATATTTACAGGGGGTCACGGGGAGTGGGTCAGTATTTACAGGGTTTCCCTGGGAGTGTGTCAGTATTTACAGGGGGTCCCCGGGAGTGTGTCAGTATTTACAGGGGATTGCCGGGAGTGTGTCAGTATTTACAGGAGGACCCCAAGGGTGTGTCAGTATTTACAGGCGGTCCCGGGAGTGTGTCAGTATTTACAGGGGGTCCCCAGGAGTGTGTCAGTATTTACAGGGGGTCCCCGGGAGTGTGTCAGTATTTACAGGGGGTCTCGGGAGTGAGTCAGTATTTACAGTTGGTCCCCAAGAGTGCGTCAGTATTTACATGGGGGTCCCCGGGAGTGTGTCAGTATTTACAGGGGGGTCCCCGAGAGTGTGTCAGTATTTACAGGGGGTCCCCAGGAGTGAGTCGGTATTTACAAGGCGTCGCCGGGAGTGTCAGTATTTACAGGGGGTCCCTGGGAGTGTGTCAGTATTTACAGGGGGTTACAGGGAGTGTGTCAGTATGTACAGGGGATCCCCGGGTTTGTGTCAGTATTTACAGGGGGTCCCCGGGAGTGTGTGTCAGTATTTACAGGGGGTCCCCGGGAGTGTGTGTCAGTATTTACAGGGGATCGCCGGGAGTGTGTCGGTATTTACAGGGGGTCCCCGGGAGTGTGTCGTTATGTACAGGAGGTCGCTGGGAGTGTGTCAGTATTTACAGGGGGTCCCCCGGAGTGTGTCGGTATTTACAGGGGGTCCCTGGCAGTGTGTCGGTATTTACAGGGGGTCCCTGGGAGTGCGTCAGCATTTACAGGGGGTCCCCGGGAGTGTGTCTGTATTTACAGGGGGTCCCCGGGAGTGTGTCAGTATTTACAAAGGGTCCCCGGGAGTGTGTCGGTATTTACAGGCGGTCCCCGGGAGTGTGTCGGTATTTACAGGGGGGTCCCCGGGAGTGTGTCAGTATTTACAGGGGGGTCACCGAGTGTGTGTCAGCATTTACAGGGGGTCCCGGGAGTGTGTCCGTATTTACAGGGGGGTCCCCAGGAGTGTGTCAGTATTTACAGGGGGTCCCCGGGAGTGTGTGCCAGTATTTACAGTGGGTCCCCGGGAGTGTGTGTCAGTATTTACAGGGGGTCTCCGGGAGTATGTCGGTATTTTCAGGAGGTCTCCGGGAGTGTGTCAGTATTTACAGGGGGTCTCCGGGAGTGTGTCAGTATTTTCAGGGGGTCCCCGGGGAGTGTGTGTCAGTATTTACAGGAGGTCCCCGGGGAGTGTGTGTCAGTATTTACAAGGGGTCCCCAAGAGTGCGCAGTATTTACAGGGGGTCCCCGGGAGTATGTTATTATTTACAGGGGGTCCCCGGGAGTGTGTCAGTATTTACAGGGAGTCCCCGGGAGTGTGTGTCAGTATTTACAGGAGGTCTCCAGGAGTGTGTCGGTATTTACAGCGGGTCCCCGGGAGTGTGTCAGTATGTACAGGAGGTCTCCGGGAGTGTGTCAGTATTTACAGGGGGTCCCCGGGAGTGTGTCAGTATTTACAGGGGGTCTCGGGAGTGTGTCAGTATTTACAGTTGGTCACCAAGAGTGCGTCAGTATTTACATGGGGGTCCCCGGGAGTGTGTCAGTATTTACAGGGGGGTCCCCGAGAGTGTGTCAGTATTTACAGGGGGTCCCCGGGAGTGAGTCGGTATTTACAAGGCGTCGCCGGGAGTGTCAGTATTTACAGGGGGTCCCCGGGAGTGTGTGTCAGTATTTACAAGGGATCCCCGGGAGCGTGCCAGTATTTACAAGGGGTTGCCGGGAGTGTGTCAGTATTTACAGGGGGTCCCTGGGAGTGTGTCAGTATTTACAGGGGGTTACAGGGAGTGTGTCAGTATTTACAGGGGATCCCCGGGATTGTGTCAGTATTTACAGGGGGTCCCCGGGAGGGTGTCAGTATTTACAGGGGGTCCCCGGGAGTGTGTCCGTATTTACAAGGGGTCCCCGGGAGTGTGTCCGTATTTACAAGGGGTCCCCGGGAGTGTGTCCGTATTTACAGGGGGTCCCCGGGAGTGTGTGTCAGTATTTACAAGGGATCCCCGGGAGCGTGCCAGTATTTACAAGGGGTTGCCGGGAGTGTGTCAGTATTTACAGGGGGTCCCTGGGATTGTGTCAGTATTTACAGGGGGTCCCCGGGAGGGTGTCAGTATTTACAGGGGGTCCCTGGGAGTGTGTCTGTATTTACAGGGGGTCACGGGGAGTGTGTCAGTATTTACAGGGGGTCCCCGGGAGTGTGTCAGTATTTACAGGGGGTCCCCGGAGTGTGTCTGTATTTACAGGGGGTCACGGGGAGTGTGTCAGTATTTACAGGGGGTCCCCGGGAGTGTGTCAGTATTTACAGGGGGTCCCCGGGAGTGTGTCAGTATTTACAGGGGGTCCCCGGGGAGTGTGTGTCAGTATTTACAGGGGGTCCCCAAGAGTGCGTCAGTATTTACAGGGGGTCCCCGGGAGTGTGTCAGTATTTACAGGGGGTCACCGGGAGTGTGTGTCAGTATTTACAAGGGATCCCCGGGAGCATGCCAGTATTTACAAGGGGTCGCCGGGAGTGTGTCAGTATTTACAGGGGGTCTCGGGAGTGTGTCAGTATTTACAGTTGGTCCCCAAGAGTGCGTCAGTATTTACATGGGGGTCCCCGGGAGTGTGTCAGTATTTACAGGGGGGTCCCCGAGAGTGTGTCAGTATTTACAGCGGGTCCCCGGGAGTGAGTCGGTATTTACAATGCGTCGCCGGGAGTGTCAGTATTTACAGGGGGTCCCTGGGAGTGTGTCAGTATTTACAGGGGGTTACAGGGAGTGTGTGTCAGTATTTACAGGGGGTCCCCGGGAGTGTGTCGGTATTTACAGGGGGTCCCTGGGAGTGCGTCAGCATTTACAGGGGGTCCCCGGGAGTGTGTCTGTATTTACAGGGGGTCCCCGGGAGTGTGTCAGTATTTACAAAGGGTCCCCGGGAGTGTGTCAGTATTTACAGGGGGTCCCCGGGAGTGTGTCGGTCTTTACAGGGGGTCCCCAGGAGTGTGTCAGTATTTACAGGGGGTCCCCGGGAGGGTGTGTCAGTATTTGCAGGGGGTCTCCGGGAGTGTGTCGGTATTTACAGGGGGTCACGGGGAGTGTGTCAGTATTTACAGGGGGTCAAGGGGAGTGTGTCAGTATTTACAGGGGGTCCCCAAGAGTGTGTCAGTATTTACAGGGGGTCCCCGGGGAGCGTGTCAGTATTTACAGGGGGTCCCCGGGAGTGTGTCAGTACTTACAGGGGGTCCCCAAGAGTGCGTCAGTATTTACAGGGGGGTCCTCGGAAGTGTGTCAGTATTTACAGGGGGGTCCCCGAGAGTGTGTCAGTATTTACAGTGGGTCCCTGGGAGTGAGTCGGTATTTACAGGGGGTCGCCGGGAGTGTGTGTCAGTATTTACAAGGGATCCCCGGGAGCGTGCCAGTATTTACAAGGGGTGGCCGGGAGTGTGTCAGTATTTACAGGGGGTCCCTGGGATTGTGTCAGTATTTACAGGGGGTCCCCGGGAGGGTGTCAGTATTTACAGGGGGTCCCCGGGAGTGTGTCCGTATTTACAAGGGGTCCCCGGGAGTGTGTCCGTATTTACAGGGGGTCCCCGGGAGTGTGTGTCAGTATTTACAAGGGATCCCCGGGAGCGTGCCAGTATTTACAAGGGGTTGCCGGGAGTGTGTCAGTATTTACAGGGGGTCCCTGGGAGTGTGTCAGTATTTACAGCGGGTCACGGGGAGTGTGTCAGTATTTACAGGGGGTCCCCGGGAGTGTGTCAGTATTTACAGGGGGTTCCCGGAGTGTGTCAGTATTTACAGGGGGTCACCGGGAGTGTGTGTCAGTATTTACAGGGGGTCCCCGGGAGTGTGTCAGTATTTACAGGGGGTCCCCGGGAGTGTGTCAGTATTTACAGGGGGTCCCCGGGGAGTGTGTGTCAGTATTTACAGGGGGTCCCCGGGAGTGTGTCAATATTTACAGGGGGTCACGGGGAGTGGGTCAGTATTTACAGGGTTTCCCTGGGAGTGTGTCAGTATTTACAGGGGGTCCCCGGGAGTGTGTCAGTATTTACAGGGGATTGCCGGGAGTGTGTCAGTATTTACAGGAGGACCCCAAGGGTGTGTCAGTATTTACAGGGGGTCCCCGGGAGGGTGTGTCAGTATTTACAGGCGGTCCCGGGAGTGTGTCAGTATTTACAGGGGGTCAAGGGGAGTGTGTCAGTATTTACAGGGGGTCCCCAAGAGTGTGTCAGTATTTACAGGGGGTCCCCGGGGAGTGTGTCAGTATTTACAGGGGGTCCCCGGGAGTGTGTCAGTATTTACAGCGGGTCCCCGAGAGTGTGTCAGTATTTACAGGGGGTCCCCGGGAGTGTGTCAGTACTTACAGGGGGTCCCCAAGAGTGCGTCAGTATTTACAGGGGGGTCCTCGGAAGTGTGTCAGTATTTACAGGGGGGTCCCCGAGAGTGTGTCAGTATTTACAGTGGGTCCCTGGGAGTGAGTCGGTATTTACAAGGGGTCGCCGGGAGTGTGTGTCTGTATTTACAAGGGATCCCCGGGAGCATGCCAGTATTTACAAGGGGTCGCCGGGAGTGTGTCAGTATTTACAGGGGGTCCCCGGGAGTGTGTCAGTATTTACAGGGGGTCCCCGGGAGTGTGTGTCAGTATTTACAAGGGATCCCCGGGAGCATGCCAGTATTTACAAGGGGTCGCCGGGAGTGTGTCAGTATTTACAGGGGGTCCCCGGGAGTGTGTCAATATTTACAGGGGGTCCCCGGGAGTGTGTCAGTATTTACAGGGGGTCGCCGGGAGTGTGTCAGTATTTACAGGGGGTCCCCGAGAGTGTGTCAGTATTTACAGGCGGTCCCGGGAGTGTGTCAGTATTTGCAGGGGGTCCCCGGGAGTGTGTCAGTGTGTACAGGGGGTCCCCGGGAGTGTGTCGGTATTTGCAGCGGGTCCCCGGGAGTGTGTCAGTATGTACAGGAGGTCTCCGGGAGTGTGTCAGTATTTACAGGGGGTCCCCGGGAGTGTGTCAGTATTTACAGGGGGTCTCGGGAGTGTGTCAGTATTTACAGTTGGTCACCAAGAGTGCGTCAGTATTTACATGGGGGTCCCCGGGAGTGTGTCTGTATTTACAGGGGGGTCCCCGAGAGTCTGTCAGTATTTACAGGGGGTCCCCGGGAGTGAGTCGGTATTTACAAGGCGTCGCCGGGAGGGATAGTATTTACAGGGGGTCCCTGGGAGTGTGTCAGTATTTACAGGGGATCCCCGGGATTGTGTCAGTATTTACAGGGGGTCCCCGGGGAGTGTGTCAGTATTTACAGGGGGTCCCCGGGGAGTGTGTGTCGGTATTTACAGGGGGTCCCCAGGAGTGTGTCAGTATTTACAGGGGGTCACCGGGAGTGTGTGTCAGTATTTACAAGGGATCCCCGGGAGCATGCCAGTATTTACAAGGGGTCGCCGGGAGTGTGTCAGTATTTACAGGGGGTCTCGGGAGTGTGTCAGTATTTACAGGGGGTCCCCGGGAGTGTGTGTCAGTATTTACAAGGGATCCCCGGGAGCTTGCCAGTATTTACAAGGGGTCGCCGGGAGTGTGTCAGTATTTACAGGGGGTCCCCGGGAGTGTGTCAATATTTACAGGGGGTCCCCGGGAGTGTGTCAGTATTTACAGGGGGTCGCCGGGAGTGTGTCAGTATTTACAGGGGGTCCCCGAGAGGGTGTGTCAGTATTTGCAGGGGGTCTCCGGGAGTGTGTGTCAGTATTTACAAGGGATCCCCGGGAGCATGCCAGTATTTACAAGGGGTCCCCGGGAGTGTGTCAGTATTTACAAAGGGTCCCCGGGAGTGTGTCAGTATTTACAGGGGGTCCCCGGGAGTGTGTCGGTCTTTACAGGGGGTCCCCAGGAGTGTGTCAGTATTTACAGGGGGTCCCCGGGAGGGTGTGTCAGTATTTGCAGGGGGTCTCCGGGAGTGTGTCGGTATTTACAGGGGGTCACGGGGAGTGTGTCAGTATTTACAGGGGGTCAAGGGGAGTGTGTCAGTATTTACAGGGGGTCCCCAAGAGTGTGTCAGTATTTACAGGGGGTCCCCGGGGAGTGTGTCAGTATTTACAGGGGGTCCCCGGGAGTGTGTCAGTATTTACAGCGGGTCCCCGAGAGTGTGTCAGTATTTACAGGGGGTCCCCGGGAGTGTGTCAGTACTTACAGGGGGTCCCCAAGAGTGCGTCAGTATTTACAGGGGGGTCCTCGGAAGTGTGTCAGTATTTACAGGGGGGTCCCCGAGAGTGTGTCAGTATTTACAGTGGGTCCCTGGGAGTGAGTCGGTATTTACAAGGGGTCGCCGGGAGTGTGTGTCTGTATTTACAAGGGATCCCCGGGAGCATGCCAGTATTTACAAGGGGTCGCCGGGAGTGTGTCAGTATTTACAGGGGGTCCCCGGGAGTGTGTCAGTATTTACAGGGGGTCCCCGGGAGTGTGTGTCAGTATTTACAAGGGATCCCCGGGAGCATGCCAGTATTTACAAGGGGTCGCCGGGAGTGTGTCAGTATTTACAGGGGGTCCCCGGGAGTGTGTCAATATTTACAGGGGGTCCCCGGGAGTGTGTCAGTATTTACAGGGGGTCGCCGGGAGTGTGTCAGTATTTACAGGGGGTCCCCGAGAGTGTGTCAGTATTTACAGGCGGTCCCGGGAGTGTGTCAGTATTTGCAGGGGGTCCCCGGGAGTGTGTCAGTGTGTACAGGGGGTCCCCGGGAGTGTGTCGGTATTTGCAGCGGGTCCCCGGGAGTGTGTCAGTATGTACAGGAGGTCTCCGGGAGTGTGTCAGTATTTACAGGGGGTCCCCGGGAGTGTGTCAGTATTTACAGGGGGTCTCGGGAGTGTGTCAGTATTTACAGTTGGTCACCAAGAGTGCGTCAGTATTTACATGGGGGTCCCCGGGAGTGTGTCTGTATTTACAGGGGGGTCCCCGAGAGTCTGTCAGTATTTACAGGGGGTCCCCGGGAGTGAGTCGGTATTTACAAGGCGTCGCCGGGAGGGATAGTATTTACAGGGGGTCCCTGGGAGTGTGTCAGTATTTACAGGGGGTTACAGGGAGTGTGTCAGTATTTACAGGGGATCCCCGGGATTGTGTCAGTATTTACAGGGGGTCCCCGGGGAGTGTGTCAGTATTTACAGGGGGTCCCCGGGGAGTGTGTGTCGGTATTTACAGGGGGTCCCCAGGAGTGTGTCAGTATTTACAGGGGGTCACCGGGAGTGTGTGTCAGTATTTACAAGGGATCCCCGGGAGCATGCCAGTATTTACAAGGGGTCGCCGGGAGTGTGTCAGTATTTACAGGGGGTCCCCGGGAGTGTGTCAGTATTTACAGGGGGTCCCCAGGAGTGTGTCAATATTTACAGGGGGTCACGGGGAGTGTGTCAGTATTTACATGGGATTGCCGGGAGTGTGTCAGTATTTACAGGGGGTCCCCAAGGGTGTGTCGGTATTTACAGTTGGTCCCCCAGAGTGCGTCAGTATTTACATGGGGGTCCCCGGGAGTGTGTCAGTATTTACAGGGGGGTCCCCGAGAGTCTGTCAGTATTTACAGGGGGTCCCCGGGAGTGAGTCGGTATTTACAAGGCGTCGCCGGGAGTGTCAGTATTTACAGGGGGTCCCTGGGAGTGTGTCAGTATTTACAGGGGGTTACAGGGAGTGTGTCAGTATGTACAGGGGATCCCCGGGTTTGTGTCAGTATTTACAGGGGGTCCCCGGGAGTGTGTGTCAGTATTTACAGGGGGTCCCCGGGAGTGTGCGTCAGTATTTACAGGGGGTCGCCGGGAGTGTGTCGGTATTTACAGGGGGTCCCCGGGAGTGTGTCGTTATGTACAGGAGGTCGCTGGGAGTGTGTCGGTATTTACAGGGGGTCCCTGGGAGTGTGTCGGTATTTACAGGGGGTCCCTGGGAGTGTGTCGGTATTTACAGGGGGTCCCTGGGAGTGCGTCAGCATTTACAGGGGGTCCCCGGGAGTGTGTCTGTATTTACAGGGGGTCCCCGGGAGTGTGTCAGTATTTACAAAGGGTCCCCGGGAGTGTGTCAGTATTTACAGGGGGTCCCCGGGAGTGTGTCGGTATTTACAGGGGGTCCCCGGGAGTGTGTCGGTATGTACAGGGGGTCCCCGGGAGTGTGTCAGTATTTACAGGGTGTCCCCGGCAGTGTGTCAGTATTTACAGGAGGTCCCGGGAGTGTGTCAGTATTTACAGGGGGGTCCCCAGGAGTGTGTCAGTATTTACAGGGGGTCCCCGGGAGTGTGTGTCAGTATTTGCAGGGGGTCTCCGGGAGTGTGTCGGTATTTACAGGGGGTCAAGGGGAGTGTGTCAGTATTTACAGGGGGGTCACCGGGAGTGTGTCATTATTTACAGGGGGGTCACCGAGAGTGTGTCAGCATTTACAGGGGGTCCCGGGAGTGTGTCAGTATTTACAGGGGGGTCCCCGGGAGTGCGTCAGTATTTATAGAGGGGTCCCCGAGAGTGTGTCAGTATTTACAGGGGGTCCCCGGGAGTGAGTCGGTATTTGCAAGGGGTCGCCGGGAGTGTGTCAGTATTTAAAGTGGGTCCCCGGGAGTGTGTCAGTATTTACAGGGGGTCCCCGGGAGTGTGTCAGTATTTACAGGGGATCCCCGGTGAGTGTGTGTTAGTATTTACAGGAGGTCCCCGGGAGTGTGTCTGTATTTAAAGGGGGTCCCCGGGGAGTGAATCAGTATTTACACGGGGTCCCCAGGAGTGTGTCAGTATTTACAGGGGGTCCCCGGGAGTGTGTGTCAGTATTTACAGGGGGTCTCCAGGAGTGTGTCGGTATTTGCAGCGGGTCCCCGGGAGTGTGTCAGTATGTACAGGAGGTCTCCGGGAGTGTGTCAGTATTTACAGGGGGTCCCCGGGAGTGTGTCAGTATTTACAGGGGGTCTCGGGAGTGTGTCAGTATTTACAGTTGGTCACCAAGAGTGCGTCAGTATTTACATGGGGGTCCCCGGGAGTGTGTCAGTATTTAAAGTGGGTCCCCGGGAGTGTGTCAGTATTTACAGGGGGTCTCCGGGAGTGTGTCAGTATTTACAGGGGGTCCCCGGTGAGTGTGTGTCAGTATTTACAGGAGGTCCCCGGGAGTGTGTCGGTATTTACAGGGGGTCAAGGGGAGTGTGTCAGTATTTACACGGGGTCCCCGGGAGTGTGTCAGTATTTACAGGGGGTCCCTGAGAGTGTGTCAGTATTTACAGGGGGTCCCCGAGAGTGCATCAGTATTTACAGGGGGGTCCCCGGGAGTGTGTCAGTATTTACAGGGAGTCCCCGGGAGTGAGTCGGTATTTACAAGGCGTCGCCGGGAGTGTGTCAGTATTTACAGGGGGTCCCTGGGAGTGCGTCGGTATTTACAGGGGGTCCCCGGGAGAGCGTCAGCATTTACAGGGGATCCCCGTGAGTGAGTCTGTATTTACAGGGGGTCCCCAGGAGTGTGTCAGTATTTACATGGGGTCCCCGGGAGTGTGTGTCGGTATTTACAGGGGGTCCCAGGGAGTGTGTCGGTATGTACAGGAGGTCTCCGGGAGTGTGTCAGTATTTGCAGGGGGTCTCGCGAGTGTGTCAGTATTTACAGTTGGTCCCCAAGAGTGCGTCAGTATATACATGGGGGACCCCGGGAGTGTGTCAGTATTTACAGTTGGTCCCCAAGAGTGCGTCAGTATTTACATGGGGGTCCCCGAGAGTGTGTCAGTATTTACAGGGGGTCCCCGGGAGTGAGTCGGTATTTACAAGGCGTCGCCGGGAATGTCAGTATTTACAGGGGGTCCCTGGGAGTGTGTCAGTATTTACAGGGGGTTACAGGGAGTGTGTCAGTATTTACAGGGGATCCCCGGGAGTGTGTCAGTATTTACAGGGGGGTCCCCGAGAGTGTGTCAGTATTTACAGGGGGTCCCCGGGAGTGAGTCGGTATTTACAAGGCGTCGCCGGGAGTGTCAGTATTTACAGGGGGTCCCTGGGAGTGTGTCAGTATTTACAGGGGGTTACAGGGAGTGTGTCAGTATTTACAGGGGATCTCCGGGATTGTGTCAGTATTTACAGGGGGTCCCCGGGAGGGTGTCAGTATTTACAGGGGGTCCCCGGGAGTGTGTCCGTATTTACAAGGGGTCCTCGGGAGTGTGTCCGTATTTACAGGGGGTCCCCGGGAGTTTGTGTCAGTATTTACAAGGGATCCCCGGGAGCGTGCCAGTATTTACAAGGGGTCGCCGGGAGTGTGTCAGTATTTACAGGGGGTCCCTGGGAGTGTGTCTGTATTTACAGGGGGTCACGGGGAGTGTGTCAGTATTTACAGGGGGTCCCCGGGAGTGTGTCAGTATTTACAGGGGGGTCCCCGAGAGTGTGTCAGTATTTACAGGGGGTCCCCGGGAGTGAGTCGGTATTTACAAGGCGTCGCCGGGAGTGTCAGTATTTACAGGGGGTCCCTGGGAGTGTGTCAGTATTTACAGGGGGTTACAGGGAGTGTGTCAGTATTTACAGGGGATCTCCGGGATTGTGTCAGTATTTACAGGGGGTCCCCGGGAGGGTGTCAGTATTTACAGGGGGTCCCCGGGAGTGTGTCCGTATTTACAAGGGGTCCTCGGGAGTGTGTCCGTATTTACAGGGGGTCCCCGGGAGTTTGTGTCAGTATTTACAAGGGATCCCCGGGAGCGTGCCAGTATTTACAAGGGGTCGCCGGGAGTGTGTCAGTATTTACAGGGGGTCCCTGGGAGTGTGTCTGTATTTACAGGGGGTCACGGGGAGTGTGTCAGTATTTACAGGGGGTCCCCGGGTGTGTGTCAGTATTTACAGGGGGTCCCCGGGAGTGAGTCGGTATTTGCACGGGGTCGCCGGGAGTGTGTCAGTATTTAAAGTGGGTCCCCGGGAGTGTGTCAGTATTTACAGGGGGTCTCCGGGAGTGTGTCAGTATTTACAGGGGGTCCCCGGTGAGTGTGTGTCAGTATTTACAGGAGGTCCCCGGGAGTGTGTCGGTATTTACAGGGGGTCAAGGGGAGTGTGTCAGTATTTACACGGGGTCCCCGGGAGTGTGTCAGTATTTACAGGGGGTCCCTGAGAGTGTGTCAGTATTTACAGGGGGTCCCCGAGAGTGCATCAGTATTTACAGGGGGGTCCCCGGGAGTGTGTCAGTATTTACAGGGAGTCCCCGGGAGTGAGTCGGTATTTACAAGGCGTCGCCGGGAGTGTGTCAGTATTTACAGGGGGTCCCTGGGAGTGCGTCGGTATTTACAGGGGGTCCCCGGGAGAGCGTCAGCATTTACAGGGGATCCCCGTGAGTGAGTCTGTATTTACAGGGGGTCCCCAGGAGTGTGTCAGTATTTACATGGGGTCCCCGGGAGTGTGTGTCGGTATTTACAGGGGGTCCCAGGGAGTGTGTCGGTATGTACAGGACGTCTCCGGGAGTGTGTCAGTATTTGCAGGGGGTCTCGCGAGTGTGTCAGTATTTACAGTTGGTCCCCAAGAGTGCGTCAGTATATACATGGGGGACCCCGGGAGTGTGTCAGTATTTACAGTTGGTCCCCAAGAGTGCGTCAGTATTTACATGGGGGTCCCCGAGAGTGTGTCAGTATTTACAGGGGGTCCCCGGGAGTGAGTCGGTATTTACAAGGCGTCGCCGGGAATGTCAGTATTTACAGGGGGTCCCTGGGAGTGTGTCAGTATTTACAGGGGGTTACAGGGAGTGTGTCAGTATTTACAGGGGATCCCCGGGAGTGTGTCAGTATTTACAGGGGGGTCCCCGAGAGTGTGTCAGTATTTACAGGGGGTCCCCGGGAGTGAGTCGGTATTTACAAGGCGTCGCCGGGAGTGTCAGTATTTACAGGGGGTCCCTGGGAGTGTGTCAGTATTTACAGGGGGTTACAGGGAGTGTGTCAGTATTTACAGGGGATCTCCGGGATTGTGTCAGTATTTACAGGGGGTCCCCGGGAGGGTGTCAGTATTTACAGGGGGTCCCCGGGAGTGTGTCCGTATTTACAAGGGGTCCTCGGGAGTGTGTCCGTATTTACAGGGGGTCCCCGGGAGTTTGTGTCAGTATTTACAAGGGATCCCCGGGAGCGTGCCAGTATTTACAAGGGGTCGCCGGGAGTGTGTCAGTATTTACAGGGGGTCCCTGGGAGTGTGTCTGTATTTACAGGGGGTCACGGGGAGTGTGTCAGTATTTACAGGGGGTCCCCGGGAGTGTGTCAGTATTTACAGGGGGTCCCCGGGAGTGTGTCAGTATTTACAGGGGGTCCCCGGGGAGTGTGTGTCAGTATTTACAGGGGGTCCCCGGGAGTGTGTCAGTATTTACAGGGGGTCACCGGGAGTGTGTGTCAGTATTTACAAGGGATCCCCGGGAGCATGCCAGTATTTACAGGGTTTCCCTGGGAGTGTGTCAGTATTTACAGGGGGTCCCCGGGAGTGTGTCAGTATTTACATGGGATCGCCGGGAGTGTGTCAGTATTTACAGGCGGTCCCGGGAGTGTGTCAGTATTTACAGGGGGTCCCCAGGAGTGTGTCAGTATTTACAGGGGGTCCCCGGGAGTGTGTCAGTATTTACAGGGGGTCTCGGGAGTGTGTCAGTATTTACAGTTGGTCCCCAAGAGTGCGTCAGTATTTACATGGGGGTCCCCGGGAGTGTGTCAGTATTTACAGGGGGGTCCCCGAGAGTGTGTCAGTATTTACAGGGGGTCCCCGGGAGTGAGTCGGTATTTACAAGGCGTCGCAGGGAGTGTCAGTATTTACAGGGGGTCCCTGGGAGTGTGTCAGTATTTACAGGGGGTTACAGGGAGTGTGTCAGTATGTACAGGGGATCCCCGGGTTTGTGTCAGTATTTACAGGGGGGTCCCCAGGAGTGTGTCAGTATTTATAGGGGGTCCCCGGGAGTGTGTGTCAGTATTTGCAGGGGGTCTCCGGGAGTGTGTCGGTATTTACAGGGGGTCAAGGGGAGTGTGTCAGTATTTACAGGGGGGTCACCGGGAGTGTGTCAGTATTTACAGGGGGGTCACCGAGAGTGTGTCAGCATTTACAGGGGGTCCCGGGAGTGTGTCAGTATTTATAGAGGTGTCCCCGAGAGTGTGTCAGTATTTACAGGGGGTCCCCGGGAGTGAGTCGGTATTTGCACGGGGTCGCCGGGAGTGTGTCAGTATTTAAAGTGGGTCCCCGGGAGTGTGTCAGTATTTACAGGGGGTCTCCGGGAGTGTGTCAGTATTTACAGGGGGTCCCCGGTGAGTGTGTGTCAGTATTTACAGGAGGTCCCCGGGAGTGTGTCGGTATTTACAGGGGGTCAAGGGGAGTGTGTCAGTATTTACACGGGGTCCCCGGGAGTGTGTCAGTATTTACAGGGGGTCCCTGAGAGTGTGTCAGTATTTACAGGGGGTCCCCGAGAGTGCATCAGTATTTACAGGGGGGTCCCCGGGAGTGTGTCAGTATTTACAGGGAGTCCCCGGGAGTGAGTCGGTATTTACAAGGCGTCGCCGGGAGTGTGTCAGTATTTACAGGGGGTCCCTGGGAGTGCGTCGGTATTTACAGGGGGTCCCCGGGAGAGCGTCAGCATTTACAGGGGATCCCCGTGAGTGAGTCTGTATTTACAGGGGGTCCCCAGGAGTGTGTCAGTATTTACATGGGGTCCCCGGGAGTGTGTGTCGGTATTTACAGGGGGTCCCAGGGAGTGTGTCGGTATGTACAGGAGGTCTCCGGGAGTGTGTCAGTATTTGCAGGGGGTCTCGCGAGTGTGTCAGTATTTACAGTTGGTCCCCAAGAGTGCGTCAGTATATACATGGGGGACCCCGGGAGTGTGTCAGTATTTACAGTTGGTCCCCAAGAGTGCGTCAGTATTTACATGGGGGTCCCCGAGAGTGTGTCAGTATTTACAGGGGGTCCCCGGGAGTGAGTCGGTATTTACAAGGCGTCGCCGGGAATGTCAGTATTTACAGGGGGTCCCTGGGAGTGTGTCAGTATTTACAGGGGGTTACAGGGAGTGTGTCAGTATTTACAGGGGATCCCCGGGATTGTGTCAGTATTTACAGGGGGTCCCCGGGAGTGTGTCAGTATTTACAGGGGGTCCCCGGGAGTGTGTCAGTATTTACAGGGGGACCCCGGGAGTGTGTCCGTATTTACAGGGGGTCCCCGGGAGTGTGTCAGTATTTACAGGGGGTCCCCGGGAGTGTGTCAGTATTTACAGGGGGTCCCCGGGAGTGTGTCAGTATTTACAGGGTGTCCCCGGGAGTGTGTCAGTATTTACAAGGGGTCCCCGGGAGTGTGTCAGTATTTAGAGGGGGTCCCCGGGAGTGTGTCAGTATTTACAGGGGGTCCCCGGGAGTGACTCGGTATTTACAAGGGGTCGCCGGGAGTGTGTCAGTATTTACAGGGGGTCCCTGGGAGTGTGTCAGTATTTACAGTGGGTCACGGGTAGTGTGTCAGTATTTACAGGGGGTCACGGGGAGTGTGTCAGTATTTACAGGGGGTCACGGGGAGTGTGTCAGTATTTACAGGGTGTCCCCGGGAGTGTGTCAGTATTTACAGTGGGTCCCCGGGAGTGTGTCAGTATTTGCAGGGGGTCACGGGGAGTGTGTCAGTATTTACAGGGGGTCCCCGGGAGTGTGTCAGTATTTACAGGGGGTCCCCGGGAGTGTGTCAGTATTTACAGGGGGTCCCCAAGAGTGCGTCAGTATTTACAGGGGGGTACCCGGGAGTGTGTCAGTATTTACAGGGGGGTCCCCGAGAGTGTGTCAGTATTTACAGGGGGTCCCCGGGGAGTGTGTCAGTATTTACAGGGGGTCCCCGGGAGTGTGTCAGTATTTACAGGGGGTCCCCGAGAGTGTGTCAGTATTTACAGGGGGTCCCCGGGAGTGTGTCAGTATTTA